>NW_026900136.1:0-13587 GCF_033153095.1 Gastrolobium bilobum
AGATTCTGCAAAGGACAGAGATATTTTCTGAATTCACTGTCCCCATCCTTTACTTTCACCTCAACTTCATCAAGCACTTTCATAACTCATAGCTATATGTTGAATTGCGAATTGGGTCAACCACATTCCGCTATGGTGGGATGATAGAAAATAATGACAAAGGAAAGAAGCTAGACGAAAATTGCTAATGAAATCAACAGCTAAATAAAATAAAGGCAATAATGGTGAACCTCATACCATTGAAAAGAAGCCTAAAGCTATTTTGTTGGTTATTACTCTAAAGTAGCAAATGCATAATTAATGTAACGAATTTATGTTAAAGTGAGGAATAACAAAGTGGCAAAAGTTTTCCTAGTTTCTCATGTTGCAGAAGAAATTATTCCTCTTCTGCATACCCATTAAATATACGGGCCTCATTATATTAAAGAAAAAGATGGATGAGACATTTTTATGAGTCTCTAATAGGGGAATAGTTTCTCCGGAGAAATCAATAACTCGTGCGTATTTTATAATTAAGTAGTATTTCATTTGTCATTATATTTTTGTGATATCCAATTTTTTTTTTACATTAGTACTTCTTAGAAAAAATAAAGAATAACAATTTTATTTATGACAATGTTATCTTTATATGGAGACGAATGAGTTCCTAAAGAATGTTTTGACAAATATTAGTACACATTTAAGATTGAGATTGAGAAAAATTAAAAGAAGTGTGAAATAAAATAAAATAATATTAGAAAAATTAATAAAATATAATTTATTTTTAAATTTTAATTATTTATTTTTTTAATTGACGGACGGGGTGAGTTCATTTTTCCCACCCATATTTAATGGCGGGTTAACCCGCCCTGTCCCGTTTTTGGCGGGTTGGTGGCGAGGCGGGGCGGGCCAACCAACGTTAAAAGCATGTTTATAGTACTCACATTTAATCAACAACGAAAAACCATTGTTAAAAGTAAGGGGGGTGTAAATAGGCTGGAAAGAGATAGGCTTTAGCTTAAATAGGTCAGACACATGTAAAATACTTTAGGCATAGCCAGATTCGTTAGCTTGTGCACGCCCAAATTATAAATTTAGCATGACGTATATTTAAAAAACAAAAGTCTTGACATAGACTTGTTAGCCTGTTTAAGCCTACAAGATGTTCAATAATTAAAGAAAATAATTAAAATATAATTTTATTATTCAAAACCATTAAAATAATAATTTATTTATTTAATTTAAAATAAATAATATAAAATAGGTCGGTCTATAAGTTTATAGGCCCTCTATGTAAAAGAAAGTCTATGAGATACTTTCTAAATAATTTTTTTAAGATCTGAAACTGTTCTATAATTTAATTTTTTCATTGAGTAGTTAATAATAATAATTTATTCCCCCCTCCTCTCCTTCTACGGTAGTATAGTATAGGATATAGAATCAGATATATTAATTAGCATTTTAATTAACATTTATTTATTTATAATTAAGAAATCCCTCCCTCCTCGATGTATATAAGTGACAAAACAAAGATGGATTGGATATTTGGATTGGATTGGGCCCAAAACAAAACAAAACAAAGATGATGATGCTGAAAATAACGCCCGACCCAAGTCCATTCATTGCATTGCTTTTACTCAGTGTAGTGTAGTGTCTGATTGTCAAGTCAAGTGTGGCCCTCTCCAATGCAAATCAATGTAATGTGCTTTGGACACTTGACCACGCGCGCGCTTTTTAGCAGGTAATCTATAATAATTTGATTTCAGCGCAAATATTATAATTTAAAGTTTTATTATAATTAATTAAAGATGGATTGGATTGGGCCAAAACAAAACTGATCAAAATAACCAACCATTGCTCTTAGTCTCTCTCACCTCTCAATGCATAATCTGAAACATGCAGATGCAGTCTCATCTCAGATCACAAATTTACAATTTACAATTTTCAAAGATTTTTCATCTAAAATTGTGCGGTATTTAATTTAATAACACTCACTCATTCCTCTCTTTCTTCTCTCTCTCTCTCTCTCTTCTCTCTCTCTCTCTCTTCTCCACCAAAGAAAAACCCAAAGCCTAGCCCCCTTCTCTTCTCTTCTCTTCTCTTCAATCAAGCTCAGCTCAACTCACAATAACAATACTGTTGAAGATATTGTTCAACAAGATAAGCTACCAACTACAAGCAGCTCCTCTACTCACAGGAAAGGAACTTTCTTTCGCCTCTGCTTTTATTTCATTTCATTTCATTTCGTTGGTTCTACCATTTATTTTAAGTGTGTTATTGCGTTTTTTTCTTTTTTCTTTTTGTTTCAGCGACCATAAAACATGTATTTTTATTTGTATTTGTAGCTCAGCTTAAAAAAGACACTGAACAGAGGCATTTCTCCTCTTGATGGCACCCGACTCTGAGCCTCTTGAGTTGAGATTCTTCTAAAAAATCTTCCTTTACTTGCTGCTGAGGATAAGGTAACTTCCGATACCATACCATACCATACCTTTATTTTTTCTTAAATCCTCATTACTAATACTGTACGTCATGTATTTGTTTGTGGTCTATAGTCTATGGTTTATTAATTGTATCTGTATTGTTACTTTTGTTTGTAGTGATAAGTTTTTTATAACTGAATGAATCTTAGAAGCTCAGTTTCAGTTCACTCAGTATTATTACTTTGCCTCTGCTTTTAAAAAGTATATAAGAGGAGCTTAATAGTTGTTTAAGTTTAGTGTGTGATTAATTTGTTATTGAAGACAGTGGATGATGTTAAATCACTGAGAGGTTTGAACCCATGTATAAAGCAGAGGAGGAGGTAGATGATCAGAATTATCACTGTGCAATTATAAACAATTAAAAAAAATAGACTTACTTGTCAGGTATTAGAGAAAGACCGAATGATGAATCAGATATGCAAAATCAGAAGGATAAAATCCGAGCCCACAGAACGTGTCTCCTTAAGACAATTTGTCCCCTCACTGATGCCTAAGGTAGATGGACACTTGTCTCCCAGGATAGAACGGATTTCGTCTGAAGAGTGGCGGCACTACCAGTCAACAGCCCAAACGAACACAACAAAATGCCAGAGGAAACTACACCGGAGTATGAAAAGGAACATGCAAAATCGGAAGGAGAAAAATTCCGGCAGAGTTTCAGTGCAGAAAAATTGGATCCATTTTATGAAGGTGTCAGTGTCTATTTATAGACAACGTAAAGTCACGTTCCAAAAGGCACCTATTCGATGACGAAACAACACATCCGTTGGACCCGAAAAGACACATTCGTTTGACACGAAAAGACACATTCGTTCAACACGAAAAGACACCCATTCAAGGATGAAACAACATGTCCATTAGGTTGAAACAACACATCGTTTAGGATGAAAAGATACATCTGTTTGTCGACGAAAAGGCACACATTTTCACTACCAAACTTCTTATTCATAACCAATAGATTGTCTATACAATTTATATATATATATATAAATTCCAACAATCCCCCACATGGATAAGAAGTCAAATCACCGTGACAAAAAATGCATAAGAGTATAAATGCAAAGTGTAATTTCCTCAACGAGAAACAACTGCATCGAGACAGGTGGAGTTACCTTTGAACCTTCTCTAGTGAAAACCTATCGGATATACTCGGTCAATCGGTGGTCTAGGTCGACTTGAACCGTCAACCTTTAGTGTATACCTAGACAATAGGAGTCACACAATTGCTTCTCTAGCATTGTTGGTCCTTTGTTGCGCCCATTTTGGCCGTGGGTCACCTGCCTGGTTCTGCGAGTGTTTTAGAGAATCGGCCTTTGAAAAATTCTCATAGAAGCGGCCCTCACTTCACACTCACATAGGTGATTTCTTTTGATGTAACTCACTATACATCATCTGAACACAACAGATTAAGAAATCATTAAAAGCCTAAATGCTTACCCTCATAATACACTGTCTTGTCTTAGGAATGAGTATGAGTTTAAAAACTCCACAGTGTTTGAACAGTCGACCATCACTTAGTTGTCTCTTTGAACCTAGTTCATGGGATCTCCACTCTTCTAGGTAGAGTTACCGCAATGCTCAACAATTGATAGGCCTTAAACCCATTCCTTTCGACAAATTTTCAACCAACTCTCTAAGAATCCCTTTGGTTAACGGATCCGCTATGTTCTCTTTAGACTTAACATAGTCAATTGTAAAAATTCCATTCGAGAGTAGTTGTCTTACGGTATCATGTCTACGACGTATGTGTCTAGACTTACCGTTATACATGACGTTCTTGGCCCTTCCAATAGCTACTGGGCTATCACAATGTATGCATACAGATGGTACCGGTTTTGGCCAATTAGGAACATCCTCAATAAAGTTACGAAGCCATTCGGCTTCTTCACCAGCTTTATCTAAAGAAATAAATTCTGCTTCCATGGTTAACCTTGCAATGCAGGTCTGCTTGGATGATTTCCAAGACACACAGCACCTCCACCAAGGGTGAACACATATCCACTTTTGGATCTAGTGTCGTTAGAGCCGGTGATCCAATTTACATCATAATACCCTTTTATAACTGCGGGGTATTTCTCGTAATGCAAAGCAAAATTTTGAGTATACTTCAGGTATCCCAAAACTCTTACCATAGCTTTCCAATGATTTTCATTTGGATTACTAGTAAAGCGACTTAACAGACTTACTGCATAAGCAATATCAGGTCTGGTGCAGTTCATAACATACATCAGGCTTCCCAACACTTGAGCATATAGCTTTTGTGCTGTAGCTTTCCCAGTGTTCTTTAGTAAACTAAGATTACAATCGACAGGGTTCCTCACAGGAGTTATATTCAAACTTTTGAATTTCTCAAGAACCTTAGCTATATAGTGAGCCTGTGATAAGGCCAACCCTGCAGATGTTCTATGGATTTTAATACCTAGGATAACGTTTGCTATCCCCATATCTTTCATATCAAACTTACTATTAAGTAACTGTTTAGTAGCTTTAATCATTTGATTATTACTACCCATGATCAACATGTCGTCTACATAAAGACAGACAATGACAAATCCCTTTTCAGTATTTCGAACATAGACACATTTGTCACACTCATTGATTCGAAATCCATTTGATAACATAACATTGTCAAATTTCGCATGCCATTGCTTTGGAGCTTGCTTTAACCCGTAAAAATGATTTTATTAAGCGACAAACTTTCCGTTCTTGTCCTGGAACAACAAAACCCTCAGGTTGTTCTAAATATATTCCTTCTTCCAGGTCGCCGTTTAAGAAGGCGGTCTTAACATCCATTTGATGTATTTGTAATCCATTCAATGCAGCTACCGCGATCAACATCCTAATGGATGTGATCCTTGTAACCGGTGAATAAGTGTCGAAATAATCGAGACCTTCACGTTGCCTGTAGCCTTTTACCACAAGCCTTGCTTTATATTCATCAATAGTGCCATTCTCTTTCATTTTTCTTTTGAAAACCCACTTACTTCCTAAAGGCTTATTGCCAGGAGGAAGGTTTACCAATTCCCAAGTGTGGTTGGACAAGATAGACTCTATCTCACTATTGATAGCCTCTTCCCAGAATGGTCCTTCCGGGCACGTTATAGCTTCCTTAGATGTTCGAGGCTCATTTTCTAATAAATATGTCATAAAATCATGTCCAAAGGATGTGGCGGTCCTTTGCCTCTTGCTACGTCTAGGTTCATCTTTTACATCCTCTACAGGATCAATATTAGTTGTAGCATCCCGAGGTATCACAACCTTGTCATCATTATTACCATTTGATTCTTGTATTTTCTTATACGGAAATACGTCTTCAAAGAAAGTAACTTCCCTTGACTCAATAACCGTATTAACTTGTATGTCTGAGACATCAGATTTATAAACTAGAAACCGATAAGCACTAGTATTAAGTGCATAACCGATGAATACACAATCCACAGTTTTAGGTCCGATTTTCAACTTCTTAGGTTTAGGAACCGCAACCTTAGCCAAGCACCCCCACACTCTAAAATATTTCAGGGATGACTTCTTTCCTTTCCATATGTCGTATGGTATGCTCTTTGTCAAACACCCCCACACTTCAAGATAATTCAAGGTAGGCTCCCTACCTTTCCATATTTCATAGGGGGTGTTCTTAATTTTTCTTGTGGGGTACTTTATGGATTGTACACGTTATCATTAAAATGATTTTCCCCCACAAACCAGACGTCAACAACATCATTTCATTTAATGTCTGGTTCTTTCTCTCAGCAATACTACTGGATTCTGAAGCATAAGGAGCCATCTTTTGGTATGTAATACCACACTTTAAACAAAATTTCTCGAAGGGGCATCATACTCTCCCCACTAGATTGCTCCTTATGCCTTTAATTTTCTTACTGAACATTACCATAAAATAATATACAATTATTATGTCATTGACAACATTTAAAGCCATCACATTGACTTTGATCATGCCATGACTAAGATAGCTCTTTCCACGTTCATATAATACAGAATATTTCATTGGACATAAAACTTTTATATCCATCTTTAACACAGTGGAATTAAGAAAGAATTATCACTGGCTATCATAAAATCAAAATCGTTAAACATATATGGAGAGACTTTATGACTCTACAAAAATTGAATATATCTCACCATAAACTTCATGTTAACCATAAAATAATACACAACCAGCATATCATTTATGACATCCAAATCATAGGTAATTGAATCCAATGCAATACATAATTAATTTCCACATTTAAATCACATCTCAATTAATGCAATTAATCACAATGCATTCATACACATAAACGAGTAATGACACTCATTAGTTGCTTCATATATATTCATTCAAAGAAATCGAGAGATTTCCCACGAAATAAATGTATTAATTCTCCAATGGATCATTATCACGATATCCATTCGATGCATCATTATCAACGTATTATAGATATTAAAACGCATCCATTTGTCCTCAGATTACTTGAATGACAACAAGCAATGCTAATTCACTTGACATATTCTAAAATGCCAAAAACTTAGTATATCACCTACAGTGGCGTGGTGGTTACATTCACATAAGAAATAAAATCACACTCCAATGGCCAAAAGGTTTCTAACCTTGGTTCCTCAAAAGATGATAGTACATCACACTTGCCACCAGGACACCCATAACGTTGGATGTAATAATTATCACCTTTATAAATGATGTTTGTCCATATCCCAACATAGTTGGATTCATATCATGTAAGAAAACCCAATAACCAATTACATGATGGAGGCTACGTAATAACTGTCACAACTTAAATTTAAATAATGAAGTATCAAACCAAGATAAAACAAGGAAAATGCTCTAGCAGCAAGTTATAAAATAGATAGTTAATAAACTGCCATTTTTTTTCCTTTAAATTCAAAAGATGCAATGTTTCAAAGAAACATTTTCAATCTGCAAGAGGTTGACACCAAATCAAGGTTTGAAATTTAATTTCCAATCATAAATTCAATGCCATAAATGCATTTACTATTTCGAAGTTGAGTTTGTCAAATCCGTAAATGTTACAGATGCCATGTATAAAAGAATAGAACCAGAATTTCCATATATATATTTTTTTTAAAAAGGCAACTTCCTTCGACCTTAAAGGTATTGAAACAGGCCATATAAACATATATATAAATTGCCAGCCATGCATGGAATTGATAACCGAGACTCATTCAATGGTTATTATTAACCGTAAACCTTCATAATATAATAATATATGCATAGAATTCTTCGGTTGCAATAAACCGCTGTGCACAAGCATTTAATAAAGTCACTTGGCTTTCATATATATAGATAGATATGAAAACCGTTTCATTGTTTACAGTACGAAAGAAAAAGAAAAAACAACCATTCCTTTCGACAAATTGTCAACCAACTCTCTAGGAATCCCTTTGGTTAACGGATCCGCTATGTTTTCCTTAGACTTAACATAGTCAATTGAAATGATTCCATTCGAGAATAGTTGTCTTACGGTATCATGTCTTCGACGTATGTGTCTAGACTTACCGTTATACATGACGTTCTTGGCCCTTCCAATAGCTGCTTGGCTATCACAATGTATGCATACGGATGGTACCGGTCTTGGCCAATTAGGAACATCCTCAATAAAATTACGAAGCCATTCGGCTTCTTCACCGGCCTTATCTAAAGCAATAAATTCTGCTTCCATGGTTGACCTTGCAATGCAGGTTTGCTTGGACGATTTCCAAGACATAGCACCTCCACCAAGGGTAAACACATATCCACTTGTGGATCTAGTGTCGTTAGAGTCGGTGATCCAATTTGCATCCCAATACCCTTCTATAACCGCAGGGTATTTCTCATAATACAAAGCATAATTCTGAGTATACTTCAAGTATCCCAAAACTCTTACCATAGCTTTCCAATGATTCTCATTTGGATTACTGGTAAAGCGACTTAACAGACTTACTGCATAAGCAATATTAGGTCTGGTGCAGTTTATAACATACATAAGGCTTCCCAACACTTGAGCATATAGCTTTTGTGCTGTAGCTTTACCGGTGTTCTTTAATAAACTCAAATTAGAATCTACAGGTTCCTCACAGGAGTTATATTCAAACTCTTGAATTTCTCAAGAACCTTAGCTATATAGTGAGCCTGTGATAAGGCCAACCCTGTAGATGTTCTATGGATTTTAATACCTAGGATAACGTCTGCTATCCCCATATCTTTCATATCAAACTTACTTTTAAGTAATTGTTTAGTAGCATTAATCATTTGATTATTACTACCCATGATCAACATGTCGTCTACATAAAGACAGACAATGGCAAAACTTTTTTCAGTATTTCAAACATAGACACATTTGTCACATTCATTAATTCGAAATTCATTTGACAACATAACTTTGTCAAATTTCTCATGCCATTGTTTTGGAGCTTGCTTTAACCCGTAAAGGGATTTTAATAAGCGACAAACTTTCCGTTCTTGTCCTGGAACAACAAAACCTTCAGGTTGTTCTAAATATATCTCTTCTTCCAGGTCGCCGTTTAAGAAGGCAGTCTTAACATCCATTTGATGTAGTTGTAACCCATTCAATGCAGCTACCGCCATCAACATCCTAATAGATGTGATCCTTGTAACCGGTGAATAAGTATCGAAAAATCGAGACCTTCACGTTGCCTGTAACCTTTTACCACAAGCCTTGCTTTATATTTATCAATAGTACCATTCTCTTTCATTTTTCTTTTGAAAACCGACTTACTTCCTAAAGGCTTATTGCCAGGAGGAAGATTTACCAATTCCCAAGTGGCTCCTTAATACCTTAAACTTTCAATTTAACATTATTCGACTATAACACATATATCAAATAATAAATTCCAATTTAAATACTTTAATTCCAAAATGCAAATATTTTGCAAACACAGAGAATTTAAGATTCCACATTTTGCATTCTCAAAGTTATTTTTCTTTCATGCAAAAACACAATTATTATGTATTGTTTGCAACATTGCAGTCAACACATATTCTCAAAAAATGCACATATATATTAATCACGTATTCAATATAAAATGCCATCTAATTCACTACTTTCCAAATGTCATTTTTTCTCTCTCATAATAATAGCCCCACTACAAATTCAATTAAAGCCAATAAATTAAGAAACTCAATATTTAGATGACAAAATTAATTCGGGCCGGATACGATTATGGCAACATGAAATTGTGCTTCAGCCATAAATTCACATGAACCGTTTGGTTCACTTGTGGTTACTTATTCAAATGTAACCATCAAATTCCAACCGTGAAAACCCCATCAAGTTTCCACCAAAAACTATTTTATGCATCAATTCATGCATTTCAAAACTGACCCTTTGCAGTTCCTTTTTTTTTTATGTGCAATCATGGATTTAATTGCAATGCACCCTTTATACATGGTATGAGTCCATGAATCAACGGAGACATTTTGGTCTGACTCTCAAGATCAACCATTCGGTGCAACATTTCGTGCCACAGTAATGGCTATCAAATTTTTTTTTTTTTCACAAACCAAAACACAACATGCAGTGTCTAATGGCATCCGAAAGCCGTAATGCATCAAGTAATACATGATATCTATTGAGAAAGAAACTTCATATGGTTTCACTTGCAAAAGACATCCACGGTTCACACACAGTGCATTTGATAAGCAATCGCATATCAATTATAAACATTAATTCAAGCATCAACATGACACATTCTATTTAAAATACAATGTAGCACGATAAACGAGAAACAAATGATATATATGAAAGCCAAAATCCACACAGGACTTTTAGAACAATAACATATATATTACGTAATAGAAGATGTATATATATGTAGAAGACAAATCACGAAAACTAACAAATATCATATTAGAACAATATTCACGAAGTAGTTTTCAAATATCAAGGCAAGGTTTTGGTTTTATACATACTTCCGTATTCAAAAGCAAACCGTACTGTAGTATATATCAAAACCAATATGAAGGCACGACCATCGATAAATTACTTTTCAAAATCAATATGAAAAACCAATATTATAATAATCTTTGTACAAAAAATCGAGAGTACAGTGTTGAAAATGCTATTCAAAAGCATGGACACGAAAATCGATACACCAATGCTAACCAATTTAACATATATATAGTGTATTATATTAAACAGATCCCTTTATTTCTGTGGTAGCGAACAGAACCGAGACACGGTAAAGTAAAAACATAATTTCAACAACACAGAATCAAACACTCAACACAGAATTAGAAATTCCATTAACAATCTTAAGACAATTTTGGTGTTTTGAACCTGTGATCAGTATATTTTATTTTCTGTTTTATATACTGTTTTTTATTTATAAGCATCGGTAGGTAATATCATGATTATTGGAATAGGATAATATTCCCCGCTATATACCCCAGTAGACTCATAAATTGCATTGCAAATTTTGTAATCATGAATTGTGAAAGTGCTTCACATTGGGTTTTCTCGATCTTCGTGTCATAATGGTTTTGAATAGCCTTTGTAGATTTAATGCACTGTAAGAGTCTTTCTTCCAAGTTTATTGTTGTTGAATATATGATTTTTGAAACCATGAGCGAAATTAATGGAAGTAAACATATCGATGCTTTGTATATTGAGGCACTTGAATTAAAATTATAGAGGACCATAATAAAAATTGAAAAGTTTTACCATTGATTGGTTATGATTTTTCAAATTAATTCCTACATATAATTTTGGGTTTGTGGCCTTTGATTGTATATATATGACTAATTATATCATGCCTTTATTATTAAAGAATTATTTCGTGTAAGACAACCATGCATGTGACGAATCCAGTTTGATGGTTGATGGTCTTCCCAATTATATTAAGTCTTTTGTGAAATGGCTTTATATATTTATAAGCATGGTATTCCAACATAATTTAAAGAGAAGAAAATAAATAAAAAAATGGATTTGAAAAATTTCTTAAGAAGATTGAAGTTTAATTGCGCTGTTTGTGTTACTTTATTTAGGCAATAGGAGAGATGCTAAACACCACGTTCCGTTTTGAAGATCAGAGTGCTCAGAACACCCTAATGTTGTGATTTGACAAGAGAGCTTTATTGGTTATTAATTGCGCACTTCTTTGTATCTTTTCTCTCTCTACGTGTCTCTCTCTTTCACTTTCTCAAAATCTTGGCTTCTTAGGGAATTTTGAAGCTTTTTTTGTTTCCAAAAAATGATAGTGTTATTATATTAAAATTATTGTCTGTTGCAGGATCCGTATCATTCATTCACCTATTCTGTAGTCTATAATCCTTGTATCTTTTCCCCCAAAGAGAGTCCTTGATACTGATATCGATGTATTCTCTTGTTTACTCGTACATATATGTTTTCATTGTTTAATTTTAATTTTCACTGGCATCTAGCTTAAACGTAAAAAATGTAATTTAATTGGGCGGGATTTAATTTAATTACACTCACTCATTCCTCTCTTTCTTCTCCCTCTCTCTCTTCTCCACCAAAGAAAAACCCTAAGCCCCCTCTTCTCTTCTCTTCTCACCCTTCAATCAAATCACAAAAATGGTTGGTTACCTTTTCTTTTCGTTATCTTCTCTTCCTTCTAAACAAATGATTCATTGAATCTGACTTGAATGAATGTTCTTCTTCAAGTTTTCTTTCTTTCTTTCAATCAAATCACAAAAATGGTGGTTACCTTTGGCCGATGCTCAGCTCAACTCACAATAACAATACTGTTGAAGATCTTGTTCAACAAGATAAGCTACCAACTACAAGCAGCAGCTCAACTCACAGGAAAGGAACTTTCTTTCGCCTCTGCTTTCATTTCATTTCATTGGTTCTTCTATTTATTTTAAGTGTGTTATTGCGTTTTTTTTCTTTCTTTTTTTTTTTGTTTCAGCGACCATAAAACATGTATTTCTTTTTGTATTTGTAGCTCAGCTAAAAAAAGACACTGAACAGAGGCATTTCTTAGCTAGTTCTCTTGATGTCCCCCGACACTGAGCCTCTTGAGTTAAGATTCTTGTCAATAATCTTCCTTTACTTGCTGCTGAATGCTGAGGATAAGGTAACTTCCCCTCCATACCATGCCATACCTGTTGATCAGAGATCAGAGTCAGAGTCAGATCCTCAGAGCACCTAATTTGTGATTTGACAAGAGAGCTTTATTTGGTTCCTTGCATCTCTCCTGAGCTTTTCCACTTCCTACCTTTCTATACTAGACTACTGTTCTGTTGATCAGAGATCAGAGCCATTAACTTTCACTTTACATTATCTTTGGACTCTCATTTCACTTCCATAGATCCATTGTCTTCAGTTCACCGAAACCACCACCACCTACCCCATTATATTACAGATCAGAACCACTCTCTTCTTTGCATGTGCACCCAACAAACAACTAGTGTTTTTTTACATGATAATGATGAGGCGTTTCAAAATAGTGTTTATGTTATTGTTTTCTCAAAACATTTCCAGAGAAAATAGTAAACACTATTTTCTCTGGAAATGTTTTAAGGAGGTAATAATGGAGCGGAGCAGAACCAAATATACCAAGGCCCTGCCAGTGTTCTGTGGTGTAGATCCCTCAGAAGTATTTCATCAAACAACTGAAGTAGTCACCTCTCTGGTAAGTAAGTACCTCTTCTTCATTTTGTATTATGTTGTAATTGTGGGGACACAACCAATAGAACTCTAAGATTGTCTTCTCTCAATCTTCTTTGCATTTCTGTTTTTTTTTTGGGGGGGTAAATAATGTTCATTGCATTTTAATCCTCGTTTAAGCGTCTGTTGAATTTTTTCTAAATGGTGGTATCAATAACCAAAGTTTCTTTAAAGTCATCTAGATTAAGGTCTTTGTAAATGCTTCTTCTCAAGCTTTCTTCTGTTACTCTTGTTTAAAAGATGTTAGCATTTAGTAAAGCCAATTTTTTAATAATTAAAATGAATTTTATTTCCTTAAAATTAGAATATATATTTCTCAGCTGTCCATCCACACATATATTTTTTAATATGTGAGATGCTTTCTAAGGTTTTCTTACTCCTTCTTAAAGTTTTCTTAGGGGTTTCTTGGGTTTCCTAGATGGGATTTTATTTCTTTGTTCTTGCTTGTTTCCAGAGGA
>NW_026900137.1:0-138199 GCF_033153095.1 Gastrolobium bilobum
TTCTAAATCTGGGAATTGTGGAATTGGATTCATGATATGTAATTGTTTGACATTTGGACTGATTTTCTCTTGTTTGTGTAGGCACAATGTCTTCTTCTTCTCAACCAGCTCCCTCTACACAGGGGAAGAAGAGATATAAGAAGCGAGCCCGAGTGAATCATGGAGGAGATATTGAGGCTGAGCCTACCCCACAATTTGATGCTCACTTTTGGAAGAGTGAGGAACATGAGAAACGTTATACTGACAAGACTTCCAAGAGGCCATTTGTGAGAGAAAGAAAATTCGTTCTGGAAAAGGATGAATATCCTCAGTTTCAGTCTCAGCTGAAGACCAGGGATTAGGCAACTTTTGGAAAAATATTGGGTGATAGCAGCCCTAACATAGCAAGGGAATTCTTTGCTAATGCGTTTAATGGAGATCAAGGAGGCAAGAGGACCTTCACTAGCTGGGTGAGGGGAAAGAAAGTGAAGTACGATGCTCACACCATCCAAAAGCTACTGAAGATACGGTTCTGTAACTATATCAATAATGCCAGTTGTGAGTTCAGGAAGAACTGGCAGAAAATTAAAATTCCACCAAGGAGAAGTAACCCAGACTTTGAAACCCGGACCAAGATGGGGGCAGCTGAGCCTATTTTGCAGACAATAGCCAAACCTGGTGAAACTTGGGAGTTAACCAAGGATAAGGTTGCTCCTAAGTTGCTTTGGTTGAGGCATTTAAATGGTGAGGCTAGAGTCTGGTTTCACTTTGTAATCTCAAATGTCATGCCCTCTTCCAACCAGGCAGAGGTCATCCTGAAGAGAGCTGTCCTGATTCACACTATCATGACCAAGGTGGAACTTCCTATTCTTCTTCAGGACAACATTTATGATATGGCTCACTCTGACAGTGACTCTGCTGCTTTGGGTCACTGTTCCTTGATTCAGCTGCTTTGTCAGAAAGCTGGTGTAGATATTACTGATAATAGGGCACCAACTAAATTGCACCCTACAATTGATGCCGCAATGATAACAAAGCAATTGAAGATAGGAGGAGGGGAGGCCACAGGATTGACCCCTGGTAGGAAGTCAACAGCTGAGAGTGATGATGTGTTAGAAGAAAGGCTACGGTCAGGGGAGCAATGGACGGTGAATACTGACTTCCGCATGAGACATTTGCGCAGGCGTCTCCGGTTTATGCAGTCCAGCCAGCACTCATTTCAGACATATATGGTGACGATGATGAAATCTATATGTGAGGCTCAGGGTTTAGATGTTATTGATTACCAGCCTGCTGTTTACCCTCATTCTGATGAGGAGGAAGCCTTTGAGGCAATTTCCCGGACTCACTATGCTGATCATGTGGATGGAGTTGCGCCTGCTGATGGTGCTACATCTTCCCATGCTGCACACACTTCAGAGAGACAGCCTGTTGTTGATGCCACTACCACAGAGACCACTGCTGCTGCTGTTGATACTGGTGCCATGGATGAGGACAGGGGTATTGATCCTGAGTACAACCCCTTGCCTACTGCTGATCCAGGCTCAGATTTGATGTTTACTGATGATGAGGAGTCTACTAACTAAACTCCTCATTTTGTTTTTACACATTTTCTGTTTTTATGGTTTTATTTTGGATACTTTTAGTTACTTTTGGTATTATTTTTAATATTGTACATTTGTTAGTACATTGAGATTCTCTGTTTGGATGATGCACTTTTGAAATAGTACTGATGCTATTTGTTGATATGTGAATGTGTTTCAGAACTTGTCAACTGCTTTTTAGATTTAAATTAGTTGCTGGGAACAACAACGTTTAAATCTGGGAATGGGGTGTAAATGAATGACATGATTGCAAAATTCCATGGTGATATCACACAGTTGATGATGACACACAGTTTATGAGCCACAAACAGGGAAACATCTCAATCCTTTCTTTTAAATTCTTGTGAATGTAGTTTTAGGTAGTTTAGGTAGTGTTGTATATGTACAAAAGTTGGATTTAGAGTTGAGATGATGTGAATTTTATGAAGATAGGATGATCAAAGTTTTACATGATTGATCAAAAAGTCTTGATGCAATTTGAAATCCTTGCATGTGTGCTAAATGATATGTTTGCATGACTCATGTTATGTGAGGAGTAGAGAGATCAGTTTGATGTATATAGAGGAATTCAAGCATGCACTCTGAACTGTGAGACATAGAGCCTATATAGAAATTTTTTTGTTCAGAGAGCACTTCACTGTATGAGTAACTCTAGAACTTGCCCTGTTTCTAACTTGAAATAGTTCATGGTTTGTAAAGTAGAGTTTATTGAGGCATTTTTCTTTTGAACCAAATTTTCCTATTGCATGGAAGCCTTAAAACTAAACTTGTTGTGATAAAACTAAGAGCCCTGCACTTATTCCAGATCCTAAGTTTTCAGATTATGTGTTCAGATAAGGGGTAAAGGATGAAAGCTCTTGAGAAAGGTGTTTCTGCAATGAATAAAAATATTAAGTGTTAAGTGTTGGAAATTTGGAGAAAAAGAAGAATGAAAAGGAAAAAGGAAGTAAAGGCACAAAGTGCTTGGTTTGGAAAAGGAAAAGAAAAAGGAAATGAGGAAAAAGGGAAATCAAAACAACACAAAGTGTTGAAAGTTGGAAGAAAAGGAGGAAGGAAGTTCAAGAAAAAGAAAAGTTGTAGAAAAGGTGGTGAAAAGAGTAAATAAAAAGGAAGAAGAGAATGAGAAAGATTAAGGAGTACATAGATAAATTCAATAGTGATCCTCCTCTTATCTGAATCGGATTCATCTATCTAACCTTCTGTAACATCAAATCCTACTTTTAGCCAACTACGTGCCAAGCCATTTTCCTTCTCCTATACAAAATCTTATCCCTAGTCAAGTCATACCACCAAAGCCTCTTTTGTTCTGCTTATGAATCACTGTCACTATGGAAAGTGAGAAGATGGGCAAGCTTATAGTAGTTTGAGTGCAGTGGAGATTGAGTGATGAGTACACCCTTAGACACTAGAGTGCAAGAGAGTTTATTCTCACAATTTTTGAGAAGTTCTAAGTGAGGGGGTGTTTTGTGTTGAAGGTCTCTGCATTTCATCTTACTGATCTGTTGAAAGTCATGTGATGAGGTTAAGCAAGTAATAGTAAAAGATAGATTGCTGGGTTGTTAGATTGTATCTTGGAAAGTTGATCTGTCATATTTCAATCCAACCTCATAAATTTCATGTGTAAAGAATCTCAAGTCTTTCTCTGTCTTTAAAGTTATTGCTGAGGACAACAATATTAAAATCTGGGAATTGTGATGAACCCTTAGTTCATCATGGTTTTTAGTAGGAATTAGGATCAAATTGTGTGATTAAATGATGAAAAAAAAGGTTAATGTCCTAAGATGTCCTCTATTACAAGTTCAAGAGCTTTATTGGAAATTTGTATGATTCTTGTAGGAAAAGCAAGCTTGAAAGACAACTGGAGAAGGAAGAAGATTCTGGAGCTCAAGAGGAGAAAAATTGCCTAAGTGTTGAACGCTAAAATGTCCACACTGAGCGTTTTAGCGCCCTGCTACAGGAAGAGGCCAAAACTTGCTGGTGATGAGCGCTAAAACGCCCACACAGAGCGTTTTAGCGCACTGCTGCACTTAGAAGATGGAAAATTGCTGGTCTTGGGCGCTAAAACGTTCTGCAATAAGCGTTTTAGCACCCTGAAGTGGAAAAAGGACTCTGGTCTCCACCGTTAAAACGTCCAAATCAAGGGTTTTAGCGTTGGAGTCAGTTAAAGTCAGTTGAGCATTCACCAAGTTTGGACGCTAAAACGGTCATTCCTTAACGTTTTAGCGTTGGAGTCAGTTAAAGTCAGTTGAGCATTCACCAAGTTTGGACGCTAAAACGGTCATTCCTTAACGTTTTAGCGTTGGAGTCAGTTAAAAGCAGTTGAGCATACGTAAAGCATGGACGCTAAAACGGGCACTTATGGACGTTTTAGCGCCCACATCAGTTTTCTGTTTTTAATTGTAACACTATAAAAGGCAAAGCCTTCACATTTAGAAAGGATCTGGATCTGAAGAGATCTGATATATTCTCTCTCTCTTAAACTTTAGTCTGACTTCTCTCTAAATTCTCTTGTAATAGTTTGGAGATTGAAGACTTTCAACATGGAAATGAAGTTTGATTCTTCTTCTCTTATCTATTCCTTAGTCATGTCTGAGTAGAGTCTTTGTAGTCTGAATGCAATAGAACTCCATGATAATATTATGTTGATCTGATTAATATGATGAAGTATTTTTCATATGTTGATTTGGGATTTTCTGATTTAATTATTTCTACCAAGGAAGTAGTGTAGAACAGGGATGTTTATATGACTTCTGTATCTGATAATCTCAACATCAGAATTCTAGTACTCAAGGGATTGATGCTAGAGTTCTGATGTAATCTTAAGACTTTAGTATGTCATGCATGTATTAAGAAAGAGATCACCAAGGGATTGGGGTTTCTGATTAATGTATCTATCAGGATAGTAAGGGATTACATCTTGATGATAAGTAAAAGGTTGATTAACATCACATGAAAAAGAATTCATCATATGATCAGTTTTTACATGAGTTATTATGGAGGAAAGTTGTTTTCTGACTACTTGTTGTTTTATTAATTATTAATCCATATTTATTTTGTGTCAAATTACTTACAATCAATTTTCTGGTGACAAATTATTCATGACTTTTACAAATTCTTATCTGATTCAAATTAGTTTTCTTTGGTTTATTGGTGCTTGAACACAATTCCTCGTGGGAACGATCTTTACTCATCATTTTATTACTTGTACGACTAGTGCACTTGCTAAACGTCCAACAATAAGTTCCAAAACTATGCAGTGCAACAGATATTCATGCCATGTGTGTTTTAACTATTCTACTGGCCAGAGAAATGCAGGAATACATCTATTACCTACAGTTAGTACAAGGAACATCGCTTGCACCTCACCCACAGCCTCACCCTCTTATATGTACCACATACTCAGGCTTACCGTATAGGTGGAACACCACATGCATATCATAAAGGCACTCGCATATAACAGCTCAACAACATTTCAACAAATCAATATATCATGAAAACAACATCATGATATAACCATACCCCCATGGGACATGGTGAAACCAACAATGGCTAAACCGAGGACACGAAAGCTTACCTTGCAAGCTAACAATCCAAGCCAAGAGTCCAACCAATCTCAAAGTCCAAATACAGCAGAATCACAATCTGATTTGAACCAACAATCATATCAATAAACATAGCTCATAAGCATAAACATAAAGACAACGCTTCTCTTTTACGTTTTACATCTTTAGGCTCCTCATAAAGCCTCAAGCCTTTAATCACTTGATTCTGACTTAGTTTAATTATTACAGAAGTTCAACTTCATCAATCTAGGGTTCACCAACCCCCAATAGCCTTCTGTATGAACAGTGCAGCTACTGTTCTTCGAAAACCCAGAATATCCGGATATTTGTCGGGGGCATATCCGGATATCAATATCCATATATCACTCTTCCAATATCCGGATATCATTATCCGGATATTCAGATCCCCTTATCCGGATATCATATCCGGATATTCATATCCGGATATTTCGCGACAGAATGCAGTTCTGTATTTCGCGAGATATCCTTCCAAAGGTTGGGTTTTTAACCCATTCCCACGTCCAAGCATGCATTTTTAACCTCTTTTAAGTTCATATATCAGTTGGTTACTTGATTAACTCATTAAACATGCCAAGACACCTCTTTTAACCATAAGAACTCATGATCAAGGTTCAATACTTACCCCAAGCACCAAAACTCAGAAAAAGGTTGCTCTTGGAGCTCACAATATAGTTCCTCAGTTTTGACTTCCTTCAACCACGAAAATAGTGATCAAATGTGGTCTCTTTCACACTCAAAGTCACTCTTTGGAGCTCAAAATGCTAGAACAAAGCTCCCACAACACCCAACCAAGGTGACAGCCCTCCAACTCTCACAAACAGCAACCCACACAGCAACCAAGGGTCACACTCCCACTCAAGCCTCTCCTACACTCAATCAAGGTAGATGAAGAGAACTAGAAGAAAGTTGCTCACTTTGAGGAGTTTTTGGGAGAAAATGGTGGTAGAAGGCTTGGAGAGCACCAACACAGACTTTGGAGGCGCAAGGCTACGTAGAAAACTGATAGGATCAGTCTAGGTTAATGTGCCATGCCTATTTATAGGCGGATTAAACTTAAACACACAGTATCAGCATTAATTGCTATGCTTAGCATTTTAATCTCAAACTTAGGATTCTGAACCTACTCATTTTTTTAAGATTTATCATATTTTTATTTTATTTTTTGCAGCACCTTTTCGGTACGCGCTTTTCTCTAGCCAGTATTAGTTCTGGCACCAGTTCTCATTATTTTAACTTGAAACTTGTTTTACAAGTCCTATATATTATTCTAGTGACATATACACACTTTTCATAATTTTCCGGGATACTTCATCGGTACGCATTTATACCGAGTAGCAGAACCGGTATCTGCACTTTTCGTCAGAAAAGCGACTTTCAGCATTATTACTCTCTTATTATAATTATTAGAGCCTCGTAATAATTATTACAGTCAATTATGGAATTATTTCCTAATTTCACATAATTAATTAATTAATTTCCTTAATTAACGGTGCGGATTCTTACAAGTAGCACACTGGCCAAAAAATATTTTCTAGGAAAAGAAAATAAATTATAGGTTATTCTATTTTGCATTTTGTTCTTAAAATACGTTTCGTTTGAAGGCATTTATGCTCATCGGTGCAATAAAGCTCCTTAAAAGATACCATAGGTGGAGCACCAAAGATAGTACACACTAATAATCCAATTGGCTTGCCTGTATTAGCTCTAGACATATATATGATTCTTGAAATCAGATTTAATCACAGGATTTAAAGGGCGTCAGAGATCAGCAATAGTTTGGATCCCTACTTATTTTTTTTTGTATAAATAGTCTAAAGTTATGAGTAGTGATAATTCTTTATCAAAATTTCCATTTATTGGAGAAAATATATTCATCAGTCAAAATACCATTTAAGAGGAAAAATAAACAATTAAGGCATGGGCTATTAAGAATATATTGCAGACACAAAACATCATGCAGCTTCTGTATCTAGGGAACAAATAACTTTGCTTTATTTTTGTATTCCTTCTTGAATATATATATATATATATATATATATATATATTATATATATATATATATATATATTATATAAAAGCACGACGATAGCACCACTAGGGATAGCCTAGTGGTATTGGGTGTGTTTAGGGTGTATTAGGTGTGCGGTTCGATTCCCTGTAATGTCCAAAAAAAAAAAAAAAAGCACGACGATAGATCAAAACCACCAGGGTCATGAACCCAAATGAAAAATAATATAAAATAAACCACTTCCTCTCCTGCCACTAACAATGCAACAATTAATAATAATTTAAAAACGCAAACCGCTAAAAGTAAACTCTTTCTTTTTTTTCCCCTCAGGCTTCATCCACTCATGGGCATCAAGAGAACAAACTACATACAAAAGCACAAGAAGAGCACCAAATCCCACCTAATCAAAATTAGCTTTTTAAAGAAGCACTTATTCTGAGTACCAAATCCTTTTCCCACCCCTCCACTCAACCATTAATTTAAAGTTGAAGTAATGTGTCCCCTTTATTTATCTTTTTTTCTCAACCAACGTTCAATTTTAGATTGTGATCTAGAGATACCGCTAATTATAGCACTTGTAATTATAACCAATGCTGAATGGTTGATTAACTTAACAAGGTGGATTCATTTTCACTTGTTATTTCTGTGTAAACAGTAATCAGTAAACAGTATGATACTACCTTATGGAAGTGTGTGATATTTCTTTGGCATTATGCTGATTTAACAATCATTATGCACAATTAAACCAAGTTATGGGAAGTGCTATCTCAATGACAAGTTTGATGGGCTATATACAAAACGTAATAGCTGACTGTGTAGGGATTAGATGATTGCGAAAGAGGCCAACAAATATAGCTGTAATTATACAAATTCCTGTGTCTTATTTTATCAACGGTGACATGTTTATCACAGCAAGGAGGATATGTATCGCAAATGTACAATGAAGCTTGCACTGTTGTGGGTCATGAGAAAGAGAAAAGAGCGGTCACATGAGAGGTGATGTGGGTTCAGACTTCAGCATCGTGGGATAAGGTACCATAATCAAGAGAACAAACTACATAAAAATGGTAACATGACCCTTTCCTCTTTGTTTTATTGCGCACTGGTAATAATTATATATTTTGGAAAAGTTACACAAGAAGAGCAAAGAATGGAGAAAAAATTGAAACAGTCATTTCAAAGGTTGATGTTGGGAATATGTACATGGTAAGGTTAGGCATTAAAAAAAAAACAACTACATACACATAGCAAGTGAAGAAACTCTTGAATTGCTCCCGGGAATCCAGAGAATAAACTACATACAAAAGCACAAATAAACTAAACTTTGAGTAATCAATTACATGTGAGTATACCAATCTAGGTCCACAACACGTAGCAAGTGAAGAAACTCTTGAATTGCTCCTGGGAAGCACAACCTACCAAACACGTTCCACCACTATTCAAAATCATTCCTACAAATTTTCACTCAAATTTATACCCAAAAATAAATAAATAAATAAAATTGATACCTTTCGAAAATCACGCGATTGTGCGGAATCAAAAATCGGCCAAACCTTATCGAAATCCTGAAAGATCCAAAACGGAAAAAAAGAATTACAAAATCACAGATCAATGGATGAATGATGAAATTGGGGAATTCGACAAGAAATTGTATTCGAAAGGTACCAAAATGTGGTAGCAGTAGCAGAAACCAGCACCGCAACTCCTCCACACCGAAAAGGTAAAGGATCGTAAAAGGGAATTAGATTGGGAACTCACACCGGAACGATGCACCATCGGCGGCGACGACAGTTGCGACCACGACGTCGGTGGTTGAAACAGCAGCAGCGAGGTGGTGGAAATTGGAATACGCTTGGGACTTTAGTTTTGGTTTAGCCGTTTAGGAAATTGGAAGGCCAGTTCTGATTTTAATGCTTCCTTTCAATTTTTCTTTTAATTTTTTAATATAAAAAATTGGTAATCCGGAGTCAACCTGTTTGATCTATTCGATTTTCTTTGTGTTATATTGGGTTGACAACTCATTTTTGTCAATTTAACCCGACTATTTTTTGCGAATTATGAATATGACGAATTGACTTATTTTTGTCATCTTTATATTATTTTTTATTTTTTCTTTCCTCCGATACTCATAGGCATAGTTGATACATCACTCTATTTACGTGCCCGTTTGGGTTAGGGGTGGCAAAAATGAGCCAACCCGCCATAAATGAGCCGGGTTGGGTTGGCCTAAATGAGCTACGAACCCGAGCCAACCCGACCCGCGCCAACCCGGACAAAAACGAGCCAGCTCGCGAGTCAAACAAGCAAGCTCGCGGGTTGGGTTGGTTTTTGTTTTTTTTTTTTAAAAAAAGCAATATCAAAAATTGCCCTAGCCGTACCCATCAACGCCATCGTTCTCACTTCTCACTTTCTTTCATCAGTCGTCACTTTCTTTTCTTTCATCGTTCCCATCCCTTTTTTTTCCTTTGCTCAGGTAAACGACCTTTCACTACCATGTTCTTTCACTACCATCGATGCATTGGTCCTAGATTCGCAGGGGAAAGGGGAAAAAACACCAAACATTGGTCCTAACTTCTAAGCTCTTTATCTGGGTTATTTTATTTGAAAGATATTCGGTTTTGTCTCTGAACTCATGTTTAGATTCATAACTTAATTTTGATTTATATACTACTTATGAGTGCTCTCTCTAGTTGATGTTGATTTTGAAATTGTGTACATGGCTATGATAGAATAGAATGCATATATGGATAACTTTGTGAAATAGTGTATGTCGTTGGTGACAAATCTATTCATTTTCATAAATTCATAATCCTAGGGTCTTGTAACTTTGTGTGTGTGTATAATTAGCTTAAAAGAATTTTCTGATAGTTACTTCTATTGAAATTAAGGTAGCTAGTGACAACGTATAGTATTGATGCACAAGAAGTGTATGTCGGAATGGTAACAAAATACTTAGAACTTTCTTCTTAACTAAAATTAGTAACTAAAAAGTTCTGCTCAATCCTGGACCTGTCTTTTCATTTTAAAATGAGCTTAAAAATCCATTGCATTTTTTTTAGTTTATGCACAAGGTATCAAATTATGGGATGAGTGATATAATGGGGCCAGTTCATATCAAGGAGCTGCCAAGTTCTGTAATGAAGTCAAGTATTGATGCAGAAGCTGAGAAGCAAGTGCTTTGAACCTATATCCTTTATATCGTTTGGTTAATGGATATTCATGTTCGGGTTATGTTATTTCCCCTTTTAGAAAAGTTAAAAATCTGTTTTGGATTTCAATTTCTTTACTTGTTCTGCAGGTTGTGAAACTTCTTAGAGAAGCATATGATCGGGTGAAAACCCTTCTAATGAAGGTTTGTCAAAATCAAGTTTTGATGTTTGATCTGTCACTTCTAGCACATTCTAGAAGATCTATCATATCCTCCTTAAAATCGAGCTTTGGCAGTGTTGATAATTTTGTGCAGTGTTGAAAAACAAATAAGATTAGTTCCACAAAAATCAATTTTTTTGAGCCAACTCGCGAGCTAACCCACTGGCAATATTTCGAGCTAACCAACTCTTGAGCCAGCCCACTGGCATCATTTTGAGCTAACCCGTGAGCTTTTTTTGAACCAACCCACGAGCTTTTTTCCGAGCCAACCCACGAGCTGATTATCAAGCCAACCCGCGAGCCAACCCTAACCCGGCTCGGGTCGGGCTGGGTTGAGTTTTCTGGCTATTTTTTTTTTCGAGCCAACCTTAACCCGACCCATTTTTTTCGGGTTGAATGCGGGTTGGGCCGTGTCGAGCCGGGTTGGCCCGTTTTGCCAACCCTAGTTTGGGCTATGTCTTTATCCTCATTCTTTTTTTTCTTCTACCCTTTATTTTTTGTTTATTTATTTTGTATCTTCTTTCTACCCATTTTCATTATAACTCCCCCACTAGTCCTTTTGATAAAAAACTTACACAATTTATTCATTTTATTCAATAATAATATAATGGTTATTAAATTTATCTTATACCTGAATTTAGGGGGGTTCATCAACCAATCCAAATCGATTCAAACCGCGGTGACCGAACCAAAAAACTGATAATCGAAAATTGAAAAACCGAAAACCGAAAAAAAACCGCAAATTTTAATTGGATTAGATCGGATTTCGGATTGGTTAATGAAAACTGATCCAATCCAAACTGACCCAATATACAAATTCCCCTCTACCTACTTAGGTCTTTCCCCAATCATAACCCAAAATTTCTAAACCCAAGACCCATTAACCCATCAACTAAACCTAAGAAAAAACTTAGTTACATCTCATCAACAAAATTTCATCTATGAAGAGCTTCATATCTCATTGTAAAAAAAAAATTATATTATCGTTTCCTAATGCTTTTGTATTTCAAAAAAAATAAAATTACAAAGTCAATATATACAAAAGATGTTATTTGCAGAATAATAATGAAACAAATTTTAAGATTTTCAAAAAACCGAAAACCGACCCAATCCAAAAAAAAAATCTGATTGGATCGGATCGGATTTGAAAAAAATCCAAACTGAATGGATTATTACATGATCAAATCGAATGGATTGGATCGGATGATTTTTGCTTCCAAAATCGATCCAATCCAAACCGCGAACACCCCTACTTGAATTAGATGATTTGATAAAAAAAAACTTCATTTTATTCAACAATAATTTACACACAATTTAAATTACCTTCTCTACCGTTCTTTCTCAAATAAGACAAAGTTTCATGTTTATCGAAAAAAATAAAAATAAAAGACAAAGTTTAATATATTCCCAAATATTGAAAAGAATATAGACATAAAATATAATAATCTCTTAATTTATATAACATTGTTTATTTTAAATAAAGCATAAGCATAAGCATCCCGAACTAAAGCATGAGCACCGCAAAGGCCAGGTCTGGATTTTAGCCGTCGAGCTTAGTGACCCTGCCTCAGTTCCGGGATCTCTTTCATTAGGGGATCCGATTCACCCAATCGAGCTCAGTGACGAGTCTTCTAACTCATCTGATTCTGAGCTTGGCTAGATATTACACAGGGATATGAAATTCCCAAAAAAAATTAAGTTTGGGTACGAGTATGGCTAGATATGTATAAAATTATTAAAAAAATTATATTTATCACACACAAAAACTTCAAATGAGATTATTATGGTTTATTAAACGATAATAAATTACTTTCATATTTGTATGAAATGAGATTATAATAAATAAGTTTTTGTTTATTTTTTATACAGGTATGTTCTAATCTGATATGATCTGTTAAATTATGTAAGGGTTTGCTAGAATCTGTCGTAAAAGATGTATTAGGATATGCCATATTATAATTGGTTATTATAGGTTATGTTAAGTTATGTAGGTTATGTCCACTAGGTTATAATGTATTGATTATGTTAAGTTGATGCGGCTAAGTTTAGTTATGCTATTATGTTCGGTATTATTAAGTTAGTTGGTAAGTTAAAATGGGTTATGTTTTGTTAAGTTGAAAGTGATGTTGTAAGTTGTACGCAGTTGATGCGTTCTTTATTATTTGGTTATGTTAAGATTATTCAGATATTTATATTTAGTAAAGACATGTTAAGTTTGATATGTAAAGTTAAGCTAAGTAAGATATGTTAGTTATGTTTAGCTCCGTAAGGACTTTTGTTCTAGGAGTTTATGTACGGGCGACCCGAGGAAGGATTTTAGGCTCCCGGATGTCTTATATGAATTATGTTTATAGATATGCAAAGGTTATGTATGAAATTATCCGTGGGAAGACTTAAGCTCCCACATGTTGTTATAAATTCTTATTAGATGTTATATGCATGTTGTGAACTTTATGATATTGTAGACTATATTGTGTTATCTGAATTTACATGCAAGAAATGAACTCATGGGTGGAGACTTCTCCACAAACCTTGAGTTTACTGAGATAGTTGAATCTCACCCCGTCTGGGGACTTACATTTCAGCTGCTTCATCAGCAGTAGAAGATTCTGCAAAGGACAAGGGAGTGTTTCGGACCAGAGTGCTAGGACAAGTATCTGATGTATAGACGTATATCTTTTATTTTTGTTATCTTTTTGAGGATGATTGTATATACTTTGGTAGCATGATGTAAGAACATGTACTTGTATATTATATTTTTTTGGATCTGATAGATGTGTTGATATGTTGGAGAGACATATCTATAAGTGATGGGTATTTTGATATGGATACATGGATATGTTCATGTTTTTATTATGTTGAGATGTTGACAGAAATGGCACGGAGCCATCTTCTGCATTATGTTTGGAATGGACTTTGCTGTATTTCAGGTACAGGATACTATTGTGGGTGTAATATCCCAGAAAAATAATAGTAATTTATAATAACAATAAATTAATAATAATAATAAATTATAAATTAGTAGTAATAATATATATATATGTATATATATATATATATATATATTATTAGGACTAATGATAAACTGTGATTAATTGATTAATCATTTATGCATTAATGTTTGATTGGTAATCTGATTGGATTAGGATGAGTTAATAATCTTTATTTGATTAGATATGATGAGTCAACAATATTTTGAGCTATAAGAAAATTAAAAAGAAAAAGAAAATAATTGTACGAAGCCCAGACCATATCTGAGCCCAGAACTCCAATTATATATAAAGGCCTAGTCTAACCAAACCAAATCACTTCTAACCCTAAGCAATTCTCCTTTTCTCCTCTACTATTCTCTTCTTACTTCAAAATTTTATTGTTTTATTTATTTTTATTTTATTATTTTTCTTTGGTTATCAATCGCTTTTCTGCTCAAATTATTATTTTCCTTTGGTTACCAATCGCTTCTGTACTCAAATCATCAGGTAATCCTAATTCCTAGACAGTCACATGATAGCTTGATATGAATCTTGTTTGATGTAATCCTGATGTTTAGGACACCATAAATTTGTTTTATATAAAATTATTATATAAATTTTATAAGGTGTGTCATAATCCTTTAGGTTTAATAGATTAATTTTATAAGATATTTTGTTTAATGTTATCTTGACCTTTAGGAAATAATACATTATATATAATCATTACTTTTAATTAATCATAAGGTAATTATATATGAATATTATTGGGAACTTTATTGGGTTTTAATCCCTAGAAAGTTTTGGGAATAATTTTAATGCTTTGATGGTGATAAGTGGAGAAGATAGACAACAAATTATATATAGTATAAATTTTACCTTTGATAAAATGATGAAAAATTGATTATGTGCGATATGAATCTTATCGAATAATTATGGATATTATAATTTTGATACCCTAGAATTAATGAGTAATTGATATGATGATTGGATATGAGCTTTACTCTGATAGATGTTGGATATTTGAATTATGATATTCTTGGATAATTGAATTTGGAAATTTTACTCTTAGTTATATTGATGTACGAAAACTATTTGCAAAATTTTCCAATTATGAGAATTGTGACAAGATTGAATTGATTGTGAGAGATTGTAATAAATAATGGTGAGAAGATAACTTTGGGATGATACCTCTTAAAGTGATGAATACAACTTTTGGGCTTTATGCCTGTAATATTACATGATGTGACAATGATGTTTCCGTTCTTTCCAAAGTGGTATCTGGCAACAGGGTTTCCCGGGGTACTAGTAGCAACTTTGGAAAGAGGTGTGCACGTTAGGATTTGATATTTTGATATGGCCAATATTGATTATACGTGGCTGGCAATAGGGTTTAGCAACAGGGTTTCTAAACCCTTTGGTTAAATTGATGTACGAAAACTATTTTGAAAATTTTCCAATTATGAGAATTGTGACAAGATTGAATTGACTGTGTGAGATTGTAATAAATAATGGTGGGAGGATAGTTTTGGGATGGTACCTCTTAAAGTGATGAACAAAACATTTGGGCTTTATGCCTTTGATATTACATGATGTGACAATGATGTTTTCATTCTTTCCAAAGTGGTATCTGGCAATAAGGTTTCGCAGGGTACTAGTAACAACTTTGGAAAGAGGTGTGCACGCTAGGATTTGATATTTTTATATTGCCAATTTTGATTATACGTGGCTAG
Source organism: Gastrolobium bilobum (assembly GCF_033153095.1). Classification (NCBI taxonomy): domain Eukaryota; kingdom Viridiplantae; phylum Streptophyta; class Magnoliopsida; order Fabales; family Fabaceae; genus Gastrolobium; species Gastrolobium bilobum. The sequence continues at coordinate 15,247 of NW_026900137.1, forward strand.
TAATAGGGTTTAGCAACATGGTTTCTCGGGTCTACCATGGTTCTCTTCCCACTAAATGAACTTAATAAAGATTATGAATAATATTTGTTTCGATGTGAATATATATATATATTGAAGTTGATAATTTGATGTGATTATGATGGGAATATATATGATGAATATTGAAGTTGATATTTGATGTGATTATGATGGGAATATATTATATATATGATGAAGTTGACATTTGATTCAATTATTATATAATTATATATTTAATTTGATTATTATATTTGAATTTTATAAATTGTGTTTTGATTAGGATTACTAACATTGTTGACTTTTGTGTTTGTGTTTATTTGGCTGCAATGATCTTTCGGAGGAGCAGATTTTGAGTGATACAGGTTACAAAAGATGGGGCTAACAGTGGGAAGTGAGGATAACTACTCAGAGATTTTTAGCTAATCCTAAATTTTACCTTTAAGATATAGTCTCTGATTTTATTGTAATATTATGAATGTAAAAAGAGCCTTGCACTTGTCCCTGTTACAGGTGCAATGGTAACATTTCCCCAAATTAGTTGTAGATTAACTTCCGCAATGTAACACCCCGTGTATACCCATATTGATATCATATTAAAGTATTAAGTGTAGCTCAATTAAATGCAGAAGCTAAAATATATTAATCTTGCAGACATGCAAGATAACTTTTTCTTTAGTAACATAGCAATATAAAATCCATCTATATCCTTATGTAATTGCAAAACCACAAATAAAATCCTGAAATGCCTCCAATATCATAATAAATACTAAGTCATGAAGCTACATCATGTAGTCATGACCAACGTCCATATCTCATGGCGTATACAAAACATACATATCCAACGAAATAACAATATCAAATAAGGCATGGACAACCCCATGCTCATAAAAAACTTAACATAAGCATAATAGTCATATCTTAGGTACAATAATCATGTCCAAATGATATAAATAAAGCATGCATATAAATCAATTCTGCTCCGACCTCTTACCTCGGGAAGCATCCATCTCACGGACGACTACACCTGAAAATGTACCCCACACGGGGTGAGATCTCTAAATAGAAATCTCAGTAAGCAAGGGTTCTCGAAGAGTTCCTTCGCCCCAAGCTCACTTCGGTATAACAGTTCAAAGATAGTAGTTCAACGGTAATAATATAATCACATGATGCAGCAATATATATATATCATGCATGTGTGCTAATAAGTCTACTGGCCAGAGAACGGTATGATTTACACACGTCTGCTACATACATAAGAAGTATAAGGCTCTTGCCTTATACCCACACTCAGGGAATACAGTCTTGTGCAGCTCCACACTAGACTCATGTATTAGCCATCTTGTGTGTAATACACCACATAACATACATATATAAGAGTGCATCATTTCATCGTCTCAAATAACAGATAAGCACATATACCATATAAAACTACCATCCCTCGGAGTATGGTGAAATAAATGGGGATTAACCCTGAAAACACGAAACTTACCTATCAAGTAGTATACTCAAGATCCAAACAGCAGCTCACAGATCACCAAACAGCAGAATCACAGTCTTTTTTATGCCAAAAATATTATCAATATAAATATCCTAAAATTTCAAGTCAAATGGACTACGTTTTCTTTTTCATTTAGTGCTGCAAGTTTCTTCTAAAGCACTTAAGCACCAAACTGCGTTCACTCTTTTTAAAACGTTAATTGTAACTCTTTACCGAAAATTCTAAGATTTTAATATGTTAAACTATACATCTCCATCTTTACAAAGACATATTATATGTCTCATTTGGAGTTGTATAACTCCGGTTATGTTTTTCGCAAAGTTCCTATAACAAACTGAATTTCCAGCAATAGGGTTGCGAGTTCAAACATAAACTGTGACCAATCCACTCATCCAATGGATCTGACAATTTATAGGGTTGTAGCCCTATGTGTTAGATTCACATAGGTCCAAACCTCACTCAATTTAGAGCTCAATATATCAAGGTATTGTGATTTTACTAAACTAGGTCGCTGTTGTCTCCCAAAGTATTTAATTACTCCATTTTTCCAGAAAGTATTCGAATACTGCCCGAAAAGTATTCAAATACTTCTTCGACAGAATGCAGAAAATTGAGTTTTTAAGGTATAAATGACTTTAAATGATCTCCCAAACTTGTTTAGTCATTTAATTAACTTACCAACTTTTAAACAGAAAAACAACTTCAAGACTCAACATTTAACCTGAATCATGCTTTCTATCATGAAGAACAAAGTGAAGATCATTCTTTTCACATGGAACACAAGAAGAATGTTTGATGTATACCTTAGGCTCACTAAAACAGAGAAAGAAAAGGATTTTAAATGCTTAAACTCCACTCTTTACCACTGCCAAGTGATGTGCACGAATTGGGGTCATCAAGGTTGGTTCTTTTTTTCGCAAAGGCTTCAAACAAGGTGTGGAGATACGCCAACTCCCCCAAAATGAAATGGAACCTTTTAAATCCCCCAAGGCAGCAACCAAGGTGCTATTTTTCTCCCCACAATTCGAACTTTGTGGTGTTTACAAGATTAGAGATGAAGGAATGATGGTTTGTGGGTGTTAGATGTTTGCCTCAAGAGAGAAAGATGCAATATTGAGAGAAGATGAGTGTGGCTTCCATTGAAGAGTGTGTAGAGTTTCTAGGATTTCTAAAAGAGTAAAATGAGGCATAAGGTTCAGCAAGAAGGATTTTAGTCACTTTAGATGGTCTCACTAACCCAATTGTGCATTAATACACTTAAAACACTCGGTATTAATACTTTTACTTCTATTAATTATTTTTCTACCACACTTCATATTCTTAACCTAGACATAGTCGGTATTAGTTCTGACATCACTGCTTACTATTTTCATGTCAAATTTGATATTTTTAACCTAGATATTTTATAGGAATATTTATATTTTTATTATAATTTTTCAGAATACTTCACCAGTATGCATTTATACTGTAAAACAAAACCGGTATTTGAACTTTTCATCAAAAAGAGACTTAAGCATTATTCAACCTTCTAGATAATTATTTTACCATACTTATTCATAATCTTTATTAACTTCATGCTCAGGCATCAATAGTGTTATTTAATTAATTATTTAGCGGTGCGGGTTCTTACACGCAACATTTATTAGATTCAAATAAAATATAAAAATGTGAATTTTGGAAATTTATTTATTTTAAAAATTGTTAGAAATTTGGGGGTGTTACGGTGGGACTTGATCTTGCTTAAGTGTAATAACAGCTGTTATGCTGTCCATGAGATTCTATTCAAAATGATACAGGATTTCCTATTTGGATAGTTGTTGACTGTTAAGTGCGGTCATGGGTAAATTAAGTATGAGGTCGGTGCAGTTATGAGATTGTACAGATAATTATAATTGGTATAGGAATTAATAAGGCAATATGTAAAGATGAAGGAAAAGTTTATTCACATGTTCACATGCTATGAGAGTGATTCCTTCAAGGAAAGTCTTCTGCTTAAGCATATATTTTATGCTGTGTTTATTACCATATGTATGACCAGTTATAGATTGGGATCTTACAAACTGCATACTCAAGGTTAGACCTTTTAAAAGTAAATTTGTGAATTGTTTTTTTGAAATAAGTTTATTTTTAGGCTTAAACCTCACTTATTTTACTAAATAGGTTATGCTAGGCTACAGGTCACCAAACTTATTACACTCTAGCCACTAGTTAAATAAAATATAAGGGGTTGTATTTTCTCCTGTAATATAAAAGAAATATTTTTTTCTTGCAAATACAACCAAGTGGGCCCCACTATTTTAAGAAAAAAGATATTGACACGAAAAATCGAACTCTCATTAGCAATAGAGGAATCTTTTTTTTTTTTTAAATAACAGTAGAGGAATCTTGTTCCTGCAACACAAGACTTATTTATCCCATAATATAAATACAAAAATGAACGAGTATATAAATATTTTACATTAATATATATTAAAAATAAGGGTTTAATGTTTCTTATGTTGTAGAAGATAAATTTGATTTATCTCTTATAAATATATAAAAGCGTGTGAGTCTCATGTTGGTCCATGTGAAGAGAAAGGAGAGAAAGAAAAAATACATGTCCCACATATTTTTATATATGTATATGAGATAAATTTATGTCATATAATATGAGAAACATTAAATCCTAAAAATATACTCTCGTAGTAAAAACTCATGTGATATGAAATCAAAACTAAACTATTTAGTGCAATTTTTAAAAGGGGTTTATATTATAGGAGAAGTTTCAAGCTTGCGGCAGAGACAATAGAAAGTGAGCTTCACATTTTTAAAACAAAAAGGAAAATAAACAGGCAATCAAGTCGATGAGTTTATAATACGAGGTTAAACCTTTCTCTTATAAAAAAATGCAAAATCACTTCTTATGCAGCTGAAAAAATAAAAATTTTTGCTAATGAAGTTTATTATTTAATTAAAAAAAGAAAAAAAGAAAAGCATGACTCCCCGTGAATCTGTTGCAAAAATTTTGATCTTCTATTAAATGAGAAGTTGAAACCCCTAAAAAAAGAGAGAGTATAAAACCCGGCAAAAAAATTAAAATAATGTAATTAATTAAAATAATTACGCATTTAATGCTGTTTTGTTAAAAATTACACATCTGTTGCACAATGAGACGCCCTCTTTGGGCGTCACATGTGACGCCCCAGTGAGGCGTCTCTCTCCTAGAGAAGACGCCCCAGTGGGGCGTCACATGTGACGCCCAAAGAGGGCGTCTCATGTGCAACCTATATATACCCCACTTTCTTTTTTTTCACTCCTTACTCATTTACCTCTCCAACCTCTCTCTAACCTCTCTCTAACCGCGGTTCGTAGCGAAGCTCTGCCAACGTAGGTAAGGTCATAATACCTCATATGTATACATTTAAATTACAGTGCTAGTTAGTAATACATGTTATGATTGATTGTATATTAGAGACTTGGAACATTAGGATAGTCACTTAGAAATTTTATGTCATGCTATGAATGTTGTAATGATATAGTAATATTATTATTACGTAGTTATTATTATTACTGATTTTTAATTATGTATTAGGGTTTAGCATATTAATTAGTGATTTATAAATAGTGTTAGAGACTTTGTAAATTTCGTATGTATGATGTTATTAATGCGGGAGTGCATAACTTTGTAGTTAGTTAAGGATAATGGCTGAGTCATCATCTTCTTCGGGATCTGATTCGGATGTAGAGCCCACCGATCCCAGCATGTGGATCATACCTGGACCCTATAGGTGGGAGGTCCTTCGTCAGAGGACGCAGAAAGGTCATATTGCACGAACGTGGTGGCCTGTTGCATCTACCTGGTTCTTCTTGACCAATTCAACAACATGTTTGGAGTGACGATGAGCTGATTGAAGTTGTGCAAGAGCATTTGTTCCTCTCTCAACAAAATATGCAACCAATCTGCTATATGTATGCTTAACCAATGCTGTTATAGGCATATTTCTGGCCCCCTTCAAAACCCTATTGACAGATTCAGCCAAATTTGTTGTCATATGACCGTACCTCCGTCCTTCAATATCGTAGGCACGCGACCACTTTTCCTTAGGAATCGCATATATCCACTCAGCAATTTGAGGACTACTTTCACAGAAACTCGCAAGATTCCTTTCAAAATCAACCATTGCTGGAGTATAACCTGCACAAATTGGACATAAACGAATTAAACATAAATTGACAGTCATAATGGAAAGAAATAATTAAGCATTCAGTCAATGAGTATACCTAAATTCTTTAACATCCGCTTCAAATCTTCATTTCGAAACTTTTGATTGAAGTTGCTTGCAATATGACGAATACAGAATACGTGATACGCATTTGGCGGCTGCCAAGTAGGGTTATTTTCCACAGCAGATATTATGCTTCGATGCCGATCGGATATTAAACATATGTTTGACATCGTAGTCACATGAGCACGAATATTAACGAGAAAATAATCCCATGCTTCCAAAGTTTCGCCTTCTACGATGGCAAATGCGATCGGTAAACATTCATTATTACCATCTTGGGTTGTGGCCACCAACAATTTCCCTTTGTACTTTCCACATAAATGTGTTCCATCAATTTGGATGACGGGTTTGGCAAATTTGAACGCCTCACAACACTGTCTAAACGTCCAAAAAATGCGATGAAAAACCTTTTTTCCAGAAACTAAGCTCTGCTCGGCATAAAGATCATTAGTTTGTATATGATAAAATGAACCTGGAGAAAAGAGAAGCATGTATTCGCACCACCTTGGTAAAAAAGCATACGATTCCTCCCAATCACCGTACAGAAATGCCATCGCTTTCTGCTTCGCATACCACGCCTTTCTGTACGAAACTTGAAAGCCATATTTAGCAGTTATTCTTTCTTGCACCAAAGAGATTGACACAGATGGTTCAGACTTTATCATCCCTGCATTGAAGAGGATATCAGTGCCTCGATAACATCGAACGAATTTAATTAAACATTTGTGGTCAATCACACATTTAAAATACAAAAAGGTACCTATCACGAGATCTGCAATAACGTCCGCATCAAGCTGTCTATGACCCTGGGAAATGTGCTCATTCACACATTCGTGTTTTCCACCCCATCTCGTTATTTTCCAATTTTCACGAAACACCGGTTTGATCGCCCTTACGCGCCACGGACAACCTTGATCGTACGCACAACATTTCATGGACAACTTTGCAGGCGTGCTCTCAATTACAATGGCTTCTTGATGCTCCCTAATAAGGTTGTGCTTAAGTGCCATTTGGACATCTTTTTTTGTCGCAAATTCTTGATTGACAAATAACATGTCACCCAGTTGCCACGGACCTTGTATTGAAGCCGATCCAGACACCGAACCATCAGTACATGATTCTTGTTCGCTCTGATAACTCCAATCAATGTAAGAATAATGCGGAATTCCTTCCCAAAAAGGAATAACATCTGTGTCACCTGGAATTGCGGGTTATAATTTTTTAATACGAACTTACTACTAATTCAGGCAACATTAAATCAGTTATTTATTCACGCAGTATACAAATGGGAACAATTACCTTCTTGTGGAATACCAAACGGAGCAGACGCAACGTCATTCAACTGCGGCATTTGCGCGACGACTGGTTGATGGAATATTGGAATTTCAGACGCACCCATCTCACGAGATTCATCTCCTTCTGAAGCACTAGCATCCTCCGCCAGAAGATGTTCTTCCATTGCCATATTTTCATTGTCATCATCGTCATCTTCGTCGTGCATTTCCCAAGTCGGATCATTTTCATCTCCCTCAGAAAAGATACCAACTGGAGACGCATGAGCGGCATGAGAAGCTGGAAGACGGGGAGAATTTAAATAAACTGACCTCACCGGTATGGGAGCATTCTCCGTTGCAACGATGTCGACATACAACTCTAGAAAATCTGTCCTTGACTGGTTGCAAAATTCTTCCATTGTCATCTCCAAGTCTTCATCGTCAAGCACTTTCTAACTAATGTATTTATCACCTTGCCACACCCTTGTCGTGATCTCAGTGATACATTGGTTGTCTTGAAGACTTAACTTCTGCCGAATTCTCTGATGCAATTCGCCAATGGTTGTGTTGCGTTGGATACGTGTCGGCCTTTTTTCACCTTCGAATATGACACCTCGTCGACCTTCTACCTTCCTACCATTGTAATATAACACAACACGAACAGAATCAGGATTTGAACTCATTTTTAAATAGAATTACAACTAAAATTCAAATATTAAATTAAAGATAAAGGAATGTTGGTGGAGAAGAGAGATATGGAGAGTGAGAGAAGAGGTGTGAATTGAATGGAGGGGGTGAGGAAATATATAGAGCACACATGTGACGCTAGTTTTGGGCGTCACATGTGACGCCCCATTGGGGCGTCTCTCCCATGGATAAGACGCCCCAATGGGCGTCACATTGTGCAGTAGATGTGTAATTTTTTACGAAACAACATTATATGCGTAATTATTTTATTTAAATACAATATTTTAATTTTTTTTGCCTATAAAACCCTTTTTAAAACGTGAAAATAGGGGATGATTGACATTATTGTGGAAGATGTGACCTGTAATCTGCTCACATCAGTGTCGTTATTTGTACGAATGAAATATTCAATATTTAATATACTACTTTTGGTCTTTGTTGTCTGGTGATGGAAGAAGGATTACAATTCCTTTATTAAAATAAGAGCGAGCTATGGTCCACCGAATCTTGTTTCTAGATATTGGATCTTATATTTTGACCTTTATCCAAAGAGCAGCGCTAATCACATGAATAATTTGAATAAACGGTTTGCAAGTAGATTTGGGAAGATGGATAGAGAAATATTATTGTAGAAAGTGACTCTAAATTAGTTATTGTTCTGCTCACTAGTGATGGTGATGCAGTCCGCGAGAATCATCTACTTTCTTGATTACAGACATGAATTCAAAAGGATTGACGAGTTCATCTGATCTGCTGTGAATGTTAATTCTGATGATTTTTGTGTTTTTAACCTTTTATGAATGTTAATTCTGATGATTTTTGTGTTTTTAATTCCCCCTTGGAACTGATCTGCTGTTTGATGCAAATTTAACTTCTATTTGTAGAACTCGTCGTATTTCAGTTATTTAATTTGTGCTGTGGTGTGTTTTACCCAGCTTAAAAAAAAAAATGTACATGCATATAAATCACAAGGCTTCTTATTTAAATCAATTCCAAGATATGCTTTTAACAACTCCCACCTTCATGGTGGATTTGAAGTTTCGAATTACACAAAAATAATTTGAAAAAGTATGATAAAAGCGTTGGAGAAAAGGATGTAATTTTGTCATTATGGATAGATTGTAAGAACAGAAATGGCCAACAAAAAGTGATGCTTGACCATTTGAAATAAATATAGTACTTTAATAACCAAATATAGGAGTGGCAAATCATTATGGGTGGTTACTAAAAACAGAAATGGCCAAAAAAAAAGGATGCCAGCACGCACAAAGAGGTGCACCAATTCAAATAAATGAAGTACTTTCATTAACAAATCAAATCGTAATTTAGTTATAGTCTGGTGTTGGGTTGGCATAATGTGTTTACGAGTTGAGTCCAATCGTCTCATATCAAGGTTTAATTTGTGGATGAAATCATTTAACCTGAACACGACACGAATTTATTTACGGGGTAAAATTTTCAAGTAAAATTTTCAAATTCGGACACGACTAGCCGCACGTATTGACACACAAAAGTTTAAAAGTGTTTTTCTATTTTTTTTTTATAAAAAAATAACAAGAAAATTTGATTGAAATTTACAAGTTGATACAATGGGTAATGTCAAAATCAACAAAATTTCAACTTATTTTATTTTATTTTTGACAATATTGTTTTTGCAAATTGACATACAAATAAGGGTGTAAATAGACTAGACTTTGGCTTAAATAGGCCAGACCTGTATAAAAAATATTGGGTTTGACTTGGCCTGTTAGTTTATGTAGACCTCAAATTACAAGTCTGGTGTGACCTTATTTAAAAAATAAAAGTCTGGGCCTAGACCTGTTAGCCTGTTTAAGCCTATTAAACATTCAACAATTAAAAGAATAAAAAAATAATATTACTTTATTATTCAAAATTATTAAAATAATAATTTTATTTATTTATTTAAAATAAATAATATGATAGAGGCCGATCTATAGGCTTATAGGCCCGACATAATACAAAAAAAATCTATGGCCTGTTTTCTAAATAGGTTTTTTAAAAATCTATGTCTGTTCTATTTTACTATTTGTAATAGACCAAGTCTGACGTAATACAGGCTAAGTTGTAGGTCCCTGTAAGCCGACCTAACCCATTTACATCCCTGCACACAAGTCACACATGTCAACTCATAACACAACACAATATGATAATAATTCTTATCATTTTCTAAATCCAGACCGACCTATTTGAACTCTCAAGTTGACACGTCGCACATTTTAGTATATTATGTGCCTGTTTGGATCCTCTTTTTTTTAAGCTACAAGCTACTTATAAGCATAAGCTAGGCCAAACAGGTTTTGGGAAAAGCTCTTATAACGAAAAGCTCTTTTTTTTATAATGAAGAAAAAAGTTGAAAATTAAAAGCTCCTAGGAGGAGCTTTTTTTTAAGCTCTTATATGTTTTTCTTGAATTGTGTGCTTTTTTTAAAAAATAAAGAGTGATAAAGATAGAAAGAGATAATTTTCTTGAAATATGTGCTTTTAAGTAATTTTTAAGCTAAAACTTTTATGTAATTTCCAAACAGCTTTTAGCTTATTTTTTTAAGCTCTTTTTTTTAGCTTTAGCTTATAAGTAGCTTCTAGCTTAAAAATAAGAGGATCCAAACAGGCTCTATATCATGGGGAAGGATATTATAACAATTAAGTTGTGTTACTACTATGTTACTACCAATCAATCTCACCGTTAGATCGATTATGTTGATCCAACGATTATATTTATTTCCATCATTGTATGGTTATGATTTCTCATATTCAAAGTGAAAACATTAAATATAAGAAATTATAACCATACAAAGATGGAAATAAATATAAAGTATTAAATTTGGAAAATTATTACCATACAAAGATGGAAATAAATATAACCGTTGGATCAACATAATTTAACGGAGAGATTGATTAGTAGTAACATAGTAGTAACACGACTTGATTGTTACAATGTCCTTCCCCTTGTATCATAGGTCGACTCGTGGCTTACGTCACATTTTGCCACCTCTAATTTGGTATAAATATCTATCCTTAGACACCTTCTTTCCCAAACCAACCATCAGAGTTGAAGCAGAAGAGGCATTGATAAAACATCCATTTCATTAGAACAAGCTAAGAGGATGTCAATTGCATCTTCAACACTCAATTGCTACAACCGAGATACCAAATTGTCCTTACATCGACATACAGCAGATTTTCACCCTGACATTTGGAGGGATTATTTCATTCAATACGCTTCAGAATCTACAGTATATATATTGCCACTTAATGATTTATATTCCTCTTGCATGCAATGAACATATTCCTCTAACTGATCATTCCTTGCTCTTAATTCATTAGGCTGTTTAACTTCTTGATTGATAAGAATAGAGTATTTGTACCAAGTTTTGTTCATCGTTAATACATTCTAATGAGTATTGTCCTTAGCAGTTCGTTTTAAATTAAGTACGTTGAACATAGTTTTCTTCAAAACATGCAGGAACTTGATCATAAAACCGTGCCACAAGTTGAAGCAATGAAAAAAGAAGTGAGCAAGATACTTGTCTCAAAGGCTGAGAAGCCCTTAGCAAAAGTCGACATGATTGATTCAATCTGTCGTCTGGGTGTGAATTATCATTTTGAACGTGAGATTGAAGAAGTGTTGCAACAAATTCACAAGAACTATGTTGAAAATGGAGAAATAAATCTTGAAGAGAACCTTCGCTCTCATGCTGTGCTATTTAGGTTACTGAGGCAGCATGGATTCCGCGTTTCACCTGGTATGTATAAGCCTCAGTTTATCTACTTCGATTTCCTTTTATTTGTCTTCAATCACCTTATAGTTAGGGCCTAGTTGTGTTTTTTTATTTTCACAAACATTTTTTTCTTCAAATTAGAAGTGCTTTCCATTTTGTACGTGTCTCCGGATGCAACTTTTGAAAAAAAATAAAAGTGAGAAAAAATTTAAAATTATTTTTTTTAAAAAAGTTTTAAGATTTAATTTTATGCTTTTGAAAAAAAGTAAAAAACACTATTTTTGCTTAAAATTTTGTTTTTTTTTATCAATCCAGTTTGATTTGGTTGGAGTACTCTCAAACTTATATTTGAGACTGTTCTTCCAATACCATTTTGTGTATTCACAGGACTTGAATTGGATACCTTTGATTAAAAGGTTCTTTTAAATAGTGATTTAAAAGCAAAATAGGTCCACCTTTTGAAAAACAAAATTTAAGAACATTATGCATAAAAAGTTATTTTTTCCATTTTTGTTTTTAAGTACATCCAAATGGGGGTGCGTAAATTGAACGCTAGTGAAAAATTGGCCACAACAAAACCATAACGTAAGTACTTTCGCTTTGTATCATTTAATGTTCATCTCGTCAAATATTTGATTACTACTATCATCTTGCACTTTAATTACATTTTTGATACCACGACTGAAATCGTACACATTATTTCATTTCTGACTACTTGCTCTCTGAACTTTTTTTTATTTCATTTTTTTCAAAATTTTATTATCTGTAATGGCCTTACAATCTCGTGGTTGTTGAATAAAACACTAGATATCTTCAACAAGTTCAAGGATGTGCAAGGAAACTTTAGTGAAAAACTTACCACCGACATTGAGGGAATGTTAAGCTTGTATGAAGCCTCACATGTCAGGGTTCATGGAGAGGACATTTTGGACGAAGCATTGGCTTTCACTTCCACTCACCTTGAGTCCATTGTTACCCAACTTAGCCCTTCTCTTGCAACAAGTGTCAATCATAGCCTGAAGCAGGCTCTCCATAAGAACTTGCCTAGGCTAGAAGCACGACGCTACATACCTATCTACCAGCAAGATCCTTCGCACAATGAAATTCTACTCACTTTAGCTATATTAGACTTCAATATTCTGCAAAACCTTCATCAAAGGGAATTTGGCTACATATGCAAGTAAGGTCTTAACCATAAACTTCCTATATAAAAAGGAGAAAAAAAAATATTAATTTGGTTTCAATGAATGGTCCCTGTAATTGCTATTATTGTTTTTGGTATTTATAGGTGGTGGAAGGAGTTTGACGTCCCTAGAAATCTACCATATGTACGAGATAGGGTTGTGGAATGTTGCTTCTGGATTTTGGCGGTATATTATGAGCCACAATATTCTCAAGCAAGAAAAATAATGATGAAAGTAATCGCCTTGTTAACAATCATTGATGATACATATGATGCATATGGAACAATTGATGAATTAGAGCTATTGACTGAGGCAATTGAAAGGTTGATTAGCACATCATCAATACATAATTTTCCCTCTCTTTTCTCTGTCCCTTTTTGTAAAGAATAAAAAAATGTGCCAGTGATTGTAATGAAAGTGATTTTCAGGTGGGATATTAGCTGCTTGGATGATGGTCTCCCAGAATGCATAAAATTATCTTACAGGTCACTTTTGAAGTTTTTTGAAGAAATAGAGCAAGAAATGAGGACGGAAGGAAGGGCATACAGCGTTGAATATACCATAAAAGAAGTATGAAACTGTTTTCTTTTCCTTTTTTTTTCTAATTTCTTTTTTCTTGCCTTTTTATTGACTATTAACGAGGCATGAGTTACAATTTTGTTTCTATTTATTAATTTTTTTTACAGTAATACATTAGTTGATTTCACTGGAGTTAGGCCAACATTTTGGAAATAGCTTCAGTCAACTATTGAACTAACTTATAATTTTAATTTTGATAAAAAAAATTGATGTTTGATTAAATTCAGAAGTTTAGAAATATTTTCTCACCCTTATGGCTTGAAAAAAGAAAAAAGAAAAACGTCTCATCCTTATTTTATGAAGGTACAGAATTTTTCATGATTGTGCAAAACTCAATTCATATTAAATGGTCAAAGCAAATTTAAATTGTCTCTTAAACAATAACTTTCTTACTCTTATTAATTTGAAAACGTTTTGACTATAGTATAAACTATAAAGCAACGCTCTTGTTTTGGACCACCCTCACATCTTCATGCCAGGAATAGGCTCTTAGAAGCCCAATTAAGGGATCATTTCCCTGCCTTTCTATATTGAGAATTATATATCTTACGGTAAGATTATATTTACAAACTTTTTATTTACAAATTCTTACAGACTATACTAAGTATGATCCGTCATATTTCAATCAAGAGTGTATGAGCGGTCATACTTAGTGTAATTTGTAAAAAAAGTTTGTAAACGGATCCTTCGACTATATCTTATTGTAGAAGATTTCTCATCCACCAAATGGTGGTAACTCAGTTGATAGTAAAAGGGTCTTAGTTCGATCCCCTCATGCCATCTTTTGGAAGGATTTAAATATCTTCACCATGCACTCCGAATTAATCTTATAACCGACTCAAAGAGTCGAAGTTTGTGGAGAGACCGGGAGGTGTAGGGGTGATAAACGAGGCAGAGGCCTTTGACCGGGCTCATAAAGACTTGAGCTTACATGTTTAAATTGGTTGTTAAAATCAAACTAATTGGTCTTGTATAAAAGCTCGTTTAATAAAAAAACTTCAGACTTCAATTCAAAAGCTGGCCTTAAAGCCTCTCATGCTGGCTAGCTAGTATACTAACTTTTATTTTTTTAATATTTTTTATACTACTCATAATAGTTTTATCTCTCTCTCCTCATGCCATTTCATCTCATTTTATTGGTTAAATGAACTTTTTGAATGATTTTATTCTATATTATGCTTTTTAGATATACATTAAATTTATGAATCTTTGTAAAATTATTAGTGCTTTTGATCGTATATTTTATTTGAAATTTTTTTTGCTATCTTATTTTTTAAAACAGATTAAACTAGACTTTTATTTTTTATAAATAAGCTAGTTCACACGTCGATAATTATATTCAAAACAGATAACACAGACTTAGCCTTTTAATACCAAAGCTCAGCCCGTTAACACCCTTAGGGGACATCCAACTCACCTCGAAGAGATAATTAAAGTTGAGTTAACTAAAAAAAAAAGAACAAGAAGAAGATTTCTCATCCCCTTTAGTTCTCACCACATTACACGTAGTGAATCTCATATTCATTCATAGCAGTGTGATAGTGGACAAATAATTATGACTCATCTCTCGTCATTAGGGAATATTTTTCTTGTATATATCTTTACGTGTTTATTCATTGAAGAGGCATCTTGCATTCATTATTGTTCAAAGAGCTTTGGTACATACCACTCCCTGTATAAAGTCATCATGTTCGTACATATTTTTCCTAGAGATATACACACGGTAACTTCTTAGAGAACTTTGGTTCATACCACTCCATCTAAGAGCAGAGCACCTCCTTAATGACATACTTCACCTATTAAAGAATACACATCTAATTCTACTACACAACAAATCTCATTTCAAATTTTATTATGCGGTGATCGGGATTTTTAAAGTAAATACGGAGTTTGTCTGAACTATATCTGACCAAAATCCTTTTACTAAATATGCTAAAAACCAAACATGAAGGAAAAAAAACTTGACATTAAATGGGATTAAGACTCTAACGCAAAGGACAAAGACAAATATTTTGTAACTAATAAGTCTCTGAATAATTTTATCATATAATGCATGGTGATGGCAGCTCAAAAAGGCGGTCCAAGCCTACATGACTGAGGCAAGATGGCTCAACAGCAACTATGTTCCAACAACAGAGGAGTATACGCGCATATCAACGATGTCAACCTGTTACTTATTGCTCACAACAACTTCTTACATTGGCATGGGAGACATAGCCACAGAAGACATCTTCAAATGGGTAACAAATCAGCCCAAAATTGTTTATGCTTCTTGTCTTCTTTGCAGGCTAATGGATGACATTGTCTCCAACAAGGTATATATTATAATATATGTATATCATGTCATTGATTTTAAGAATTCTTCTCTTCTATGTCTTTTTTTTTGTTTTTTTGTTTTTGTTTTTCATATGATATAAATATAGGGTTTTGTTTTTCTCAAAGGTTGCATGAGAAAACAAACCCTTCCTACACACACCATAAAAAAGTGTGCCACCCATTTTTTTTTAAATAGGTGGATCCCACACTTGATGTATCTATGACATTGAAATTAGAATTCTCCTACAACATAAGATTTATTTGTCCAATAAATATATGACTAATATTTTTCATGTTATACGACATAATTTTATCTTCTACACACATATAAAAGTATGTGGGACCCATATTTTCTTTTTTTCTCTCTTCTTTTCACTTGGACACACCACTTTTTTATATGTGTTTAGGAGATAAAATTATCTCCTACAACATTAATCACTATAAATATTTGCTCAATTATTTCTCGATGTGTAGTTTGAACAGAAAAGAGGACATGTTTCATCATTCTTGGAATGCTATATGAGGGAATATGGTGAGTCCAGGGAAGCGGCCATTGAAGATTGCCGAAAGAGAGTTACGAACGCTTGGAAGGATATAAATGAAGAATGCCTAAGGCCAACCAAAGTTCCAATGCCTTTTCTGACGCGCGTTCTCAACCTATCACGTTTTATGGATGTGATTTACAAAGATGAAGATAACTTCACGCATGCTGGAGGAGTAATGAAGACATACATTAAAGCTTTGCTTGTAGATCCGGTGCCAATATGAGCATGAACTTCGGTCCTTTTATATGCTTTGTATTTCTAATTTAAATAAAAAAATAAAATAAAATGTCCACCTGTGGGATTAGCTTTCGCTGAATGTAAAATTGTGTAGAATTTTCAAGTTTGATGTGATTCACCTATTAAGTAAAGTTTGAAGTTGATTTTCATTTTATTTATTGCCAAATCTCTCCATTATAATGTTAGCGACTATTTATAAATTATTAATGTCTCCATTTTACTTGTTGATATGCGTTCATCTAAAAGAAGCAATGAATTAATTATAAATAGTTGAAAAATGGTCATAAATATTATAAATACTTATTATTCCTTTTCAATCATTCTCTCACTCAAATTCTATATTTTGACAGCAGGAAACATCAAAACGAAGAAAAAAAAGAGAAGTTGAAGTTCTCCAGCTAGCGCGTTTTGCTCTAAGCATGGCACAAATCGCGCCATTTTGACCTTGTGCTTCTGTATCTCTGCGCATTTTGCGCGGAGCATGGCGCAAATCGTGCCATTTGGAAGTTTCATCTCTGTTTCTCCGCGCAATT
Source organism: Gastrolobium bilobum (assembly GCF_033153095.1). Taxonomy (NCBI): domain Eukaryota; kingdom Viridiplantae; phylum Streptophyta; class Magnoliopsida; order Fabales; family Fabaceae; genus Gastrolobium; species Gastrolobium bilobum. Next base: position 32,122 of record NW_026900137.1, read on the forward strand.
TGCGTGGCAGCTGGTGAAAATTGCGTGGGCGATACTTTTTATTTTTAATCTGATGCGAATTACACAAAAAAGAGGGCCCAATTGGAGGGCAATTGAAAGTAGGTTTTCCCAAAACCTAATAAAAGAATCAGAAACAGAGGAAAGAGCCACTTTTGACGACAAGGAAAAGAAAGATAACAAAGAGAGTGAGAATTCTTGAGAGCTTCTTGGAGTTTCAGAGATTCGAACGATCAAAACTGAAGATCTTCATCTTCTTTCTCTTCTTTAGGTTCTGAAATTTATTTTCTTTTATATTGATTTTGTCAGACATGAATATGTCTGGCTAGTTTATATTATTGTGGTAAGGTTCACAACCCTTGATGTGAACCCCTTGTAGTTTGGTTAATTTTTATGTTTAATTATTCCAATTGCATTTATTTTATCTTGTTCTTCATATTATAATTCTTCTAGAACCGATCATTCTATTAGGATTGCAAGGGTCAGGGTTTTCAATAGGGATATTGAGATTCTAGTTCCTCACAAAGGGTAAAATACGATTCATGTATGCACTAGGGATAGTCTATCTGAATCGCAAACGTGAAAGATTTATTGATTCTAAGGTTTAACTTGAAAAGAAATTTCTAAGAGATTAGGATTCTAATAGAGTTAATAAGGTTAAAGTCACTAAGGAATTAGGGTTTAACTAATCATATAAAAGATGATGAATCGTTTGATCAATTGAATAAGTAAACGTAAATGTAATCCAAGTTGCAAGGTGGGGATCATAAATGTGTTTGTCTTCTCTTTACCGCAATATTTTCTCAAATATTTTCTCTATCTTTAATCTTTTGTTCTTGAGTTTCTAAAAGAACCTTTGAATTGATTACATTTTCTTGAATTGTTCTCATTATTTAACAAACCAAAATTTTCTTTAAACCATCTTTATTAATCCAACAAGAGAGGAATAGTTATAATAAATTCAGTGCCTTAATCCTCGTGGAGGCGATACTCTACTTACCCCTTTTATTACTTGGAACGATCGGTACACTTGCCGATTGCGCAACAAGTTTTTGGCGCCGTTGCCGGGTATTAATATGCCAAGTTTATTAATAACTTTTGATTTTCTTGATTGGATTTTGTGTTACTAATCTGTTTGCTTTAGTTTATGCGTGGTAGAGTTGATCCTGAAACTTTGATCTACGATCCAGAGATAGAATGAACTGCAAGAAGGATAAGACAAATTACCAAGCAGAAATTTCTACTTCATCTTTTGAGGTAGAATCAGAGATGGCAGAAGCCAATCCACCACCGGAAGAAGAGTTGATGGAGTCAATCTTGGCTCCATTGTTTACAAGGCCAAACTCCAGCATTGTCAGGCCACCGATTGATGCCAACAACTATGACATCCATCCATCACTGATCACATTGGTGTATAAACTCAGTTTAGTGGGGAAGACTATGAAGATCCTCATGACTTCATGGACAGATTTTTAAGAATCTGTGATACAACCAAGCTCCACGGAGTATCAGATGACACAATCAAACTTCGGTTGTTTCCGTTTTCTGTGACCGGGAAAACTCTCAGATGGTTGGATCGACAAGCTCCCAACAACATCAGAACGTGGGATGAGTTGGCAGCTAAATTCTTTGTTGAGCATTTTTCTATGGAAAAGTACAACAAGTTGGTAAATGAAATTACCAACTTCACTTAACAATCGGGAAAGAAGTGATGCCTTTAGGAGTCATACAAGTGAATTTATTCATGAAGCAAAAACGTCCTTCAAGAATCAAGATGCATCCATCAGAAACTTGGAGACTCAAATTGGCCAACTTTCAAGACAACTAGCTGAGAGGAGTCAAGAAAGGAGAAATGCAGTGTCAAAGGAGCAATGCAATGTCATCACTACAAGGAATGAGGAGCTAGAAAAAGAGGAAGTTGAAGTTTCTACAAGAAAGGATGAACAAGCTCAAAAGGATAAAGAAGAAGCAAAGGAACAACCTCCTGCATTTCAAAAGAAGCAATGGGATTTCTCACGTTTTGAGAAACCTCCATATCCAATGAGGCCCAAGCAAAATGAGCAAAGGAAGCAATTGTCAAAACTTTTAGATATTTTTAAGAAATTGCAGATTAATATGCCTTTTGCAGAAACTCTGGAGCAAATGCCTTCATATGCCAAATTCCTGAAGGAAACATTATCTAAGAAGAGGAAGCTCATAGTGGATGAACTGATTACACTAACAGAGGAGTGCAGTGCAATCTTACAGAAAAACATGCCTCCAAAGTTGAAGGATCCAGGAAGCTTCAGTATTCCATATATGCACCATTGGCAAGACGACTATAGAGAGAGTCTTATGCGATCTTGGTGCTAGCATTAATGTGATGCCATTAACCCTGATGAAGAAGCTGGGAATTAATGAAGTGAAGCCAACTAGGATGAATGTTCAACTGGCCGACCGCTCAACAAAGCAAGCATATGATATTGTGGAAGATGTGCTAGTCAAGGTAGACAAATTTCTAATTCCTGTCGATTTTGTTATTCTTGACATTGATGAAGATGCCAGTGTGCCTATGATCTTCGGGAGGCCATTCTTAGCAACCTCAGGAGCATTAATCGATGTACCTAAGGGTGAGTTGATAATGCGCGTGGATAGAGAGCAAGCAATATTCAAGGTACTTATAAATGAAGCTCCTTAATTGCCTACTTCTCAACCTAAGAATCAAGTCAACTACATTGCAGAGAAAAAGGCTGAGGAAGGGAACAAGAAGGAAGTCCATCAGCGGCATGCAGAACACAAGCCAAATGTTAAGATGGAAAAGCCCAAAAGCTAGAAAAAGCATGTGAAAACTAAGTTTAAAATTCCTGAAAGCCCTCCTCCTTATCCACATGCATATGAGTATAACCATGGCAGGACAAATTCTGAGCAAGGGTATGGTGCCATCACTGAGCCCGAGTTACCAACCACCATGATCACATAGAGTATGTAACACCCCGTCTTAACCCGGTTTGTTAACATGTCATCGTATTAAGCCACACTTAATTAAATGAATACGAAATATCTTTTTCTTTTCAACTATGGCGTCATTATCATTACCAACTTGGTTACTTAATCATTTTCATAAAAACATCGCCTGTATATATATATTGCAAAGACATCTAAGTGAAATACCTCATTAATTAAATATCATAAGTATGTCTCTAGTCACAGAACTACAACACGTAGACCGGACAACCTAGTAGTTTATACAACACAGGTAAAGGTACTAACATCAAAGCGGCATGGACAAACCCTATGCTCGCCAAATAAGGCAACAAGCCCCAACAACAGTCTCAACTCAATAATCATAATGACAGAAAACATAAACAGCATCAAAGTCCATCATGTCAGAATACAGCATAATAACATGATAACAACATAATCTAACTCAGCTCCGGCCTCCTGCCGCTAGAGGAATCAACCCCCGCATTACCTGAACCTGAAATGTGTGCCCCAAACGTGAGGTGAGATTCATCATCTCCCAAAGTCCAGCACACACAAGGAGACAAAAATGGCACACCTCCAAGGTTCTTTCTCACCAAAAATGGCTTCTTGAAGCCTCCAATGGCATGAACAAAGGCTCACACCAACTCATCCCCTCAACACCTCACTAGTAGTATCTAAACTCAGAACACAAGGCTTTTCTCCCACACAAGTCTCAACCACACCCAACTATAGTGTTTTGATGAAGAAAGGGTAAAGAAAGGTGGTTACTTTGGAGGTTTCTAAGAGAAGTTGAAGGTGACAAGAAGGACAGGCTGATCATCAGCCACAATGCCTCACGTAGAGTTAATAGTATGGCCTAGGGTTGTGTGCAAAAGTTGCATTTATAGTCACTTAGGAATTAAACACACAATATTAGCGCTAATAGCTACGCTTAGAATTTTAATCCCAAAATTTGGAATCTGAACCTACTCATTTTTCTAAGATTTATCATATTTTTATTTTATTTTTCGCAATACCTTTTCGGTACGCGCTTTTCCATAGCCAGTATCAGTTCTGGCACCATTTCTCATTATTTTAACTTGAAATTTGTTTTACAAGCCCTATATATTATTCTAGGAATTATCATGCACTTATTATAATTTTTCGGGATACTTTTTCGGTACGCATTTATACCGAGTAGCAGAACCGGTATCTGCACTTTTCGTCAGAAAAGCGACTTTCAGCATTATTACCCACTTACTATAATTATTTAAGCCTCATAATAATTATTAGGGTCAATTATGGGATCATTTCCTAATTTCTCATAATTAATTAATTAACTTCCTTAATTAACGGTGCGGGTTCTTACATTCACCCCACATTTTTAAGGATTTTGTCCTCAAAATCACAAGATACATGTCTCTAAAGTCGGGATACTGCCGGAAAAGCTCGTCCTCTCGCTCCCAGGTACACTCTTCAGGAGTTGTTCCCGTCCATTGCACTTTGACCATCAGAATGGTCTTGCTCCTCAGCTGCTTCTCGTCACGATCGAGAATCTTGAGTGGTCCGACGGGAGTTTTCAAGTTCTCTCGAACCTTCACATCATCCGGTTGCACCACGTGCGAAGGATCCACTACATACTTGCGAAGCTAAGACACGTGAAACACGTCGTGGATGTTGGCTAGGTTCGGAGGCAAGGCAAGCCGGTAGGCTACAGGTCCTACTCTACCAAGGATCTGGTATGGCCCAAAATATCGCGGGCTTAGGTTCCTCACTCTGAGTGCCCGTCCAACACCGGTGACAGGTGAAAGTTTCACAAACACGTGCTCACCCTCACTGAACTCCAGTGGACGATGCTTGATGATAAACCCTTGGTTTACCATATTTTTAGGCTTAATTATGATTGATATATGTTGTGAATTGCATGAAAATTAGGGTTTTATACTGTAATGTTACAGTAATTGAATATCTTGCTAACATGTTATCATAATACGTATTTTAAGGGATTTTTGACACCAATTATGGCTCTTTGGAGCCAAAAGAAGACATCAAGTTGAGTTGGAGCCTCAAGGAAGCAAGATTTCAAGTGTGTACCAGCTGTAAGAGGATGTTTTAGCGCCCTGGAAGCACGTTTAAACGCTCAAGATGAAGAAAATAGCCAAAATCCACTGGAGGAGAGCGTTTTAGCGCTCAACAAAGCGCTAAAACGCCCTGACAGACACAAGTTCCCTTCGAAGAGGGCGTTTTGGCACCCTACAACACACCAAAACGCCCAGAGGCAGACAGCAATACACATCAAGCACGTTTTAGCGCGCAAACAGCACGCTAAAATGTCTATACGCGGTCAAAGCAACTCCAGAAAAAGATTTGATTAAGATATGCAACGAATTCAATAGGATACAAAGAAGAAACACATCAATCTTGATTGAGATAAGATATAACTCCAATAAGAAGATGTGATCAAAGATCACAACAAGATTTAAAGCTCAAAATCGTCAACCAATCTCCAAGATATCAAATGCCAAAAGGAAACAAAGATGAAATCAACCACAAATCTGATATGGATTCATTGGAGATTTAATGAAGAATACAACCCCAAAAAGCTATAAATAAAGAGCTTGGGGTCAAGACTCATTCACCAATTCAGAAACCAATTGACAATTACAAAGAGCTTGAAGGAGGAATCCTGTTGCGGAGCGCTGGAACACTAAGGAACCAAGTCAACATCACACCAATGGAGGCTTGGGGTTCATCTTTTCTTTATTATTTCTTTTCAATTCAGTATGCAAGAGTAGTTTTTATGTAGTTAAGGGTAGATGGAACCCAATTGAATCTTTATGTTTATGAATTAAATTGTCTTTGAATCCTGTTCTTTTTACAATTGAATAAATTATCTGTTTTTAATGCTTTCTATGAGTTTGTTCCTTATAGAATGATTTTGGGGAATTGTATGACAATTGAGATGTTGGTGCATGAACCCTGACTAGATAATTTATCATAATTCTTGTGATCTAGGAATAGGAATATGAATAGACATAGGGTAATTATGCAATCTTGATATTCTTGATCTTAATGCATGTTTTCTTGGGGAATAATCGGGGAAATAGAGTTCGTTCAAGATTACATAGATTTATGGTAACAAGGAATTGAGCCCTAATTAACTTAGAAAAAATTGATTGGCAATATATTAGGAAACAGATTCTTGGCAGTTTAATTCATAACATATTGAGGATATTGGGGGAAGTTGAAACCTTAACTACGCTTGTTTTAAATCTTAATCAAACATCATCTCCATTCATCCTTTTAATTCTGAATTTTCATATTGCATGGCTTTACTTGTTTTTAAATTTAAGTTCTTTGAACCACAACTCTTTTCATCTAAATTCTCTAAAACCAAACCTTTGATTATCCAACTAAAAAGCAATTAGCGAACTAGTGCTTGAAAATTCTGATCCTCGTGGGAACGATCTTGTACTCCGGTACACTTTATTACTTTCACGATCGGTGCACTTGCCGAGTTGCTAACAAGTTTCTGGCGCCGTTGCCGAGGATCGAATTTTTCAACATTAGAAGTAACTAATTACCTTTTAGATTGGACGTTTTTTTTCTACACTTTAAACATTCTTCAAAAATATTTCCTTCATAAAAAAAATTCTGCATCAATTTTCTGCATATTTTAATTTTCTACATTCTTTGTTTATTTATTTATTTATTTTTTATTTTTCTGTTTTCATTTTTTTTTTTGCACTTTCTATTTTTTCTGCACATCTTTTCAATCTTAGTTTATGCTAGGTACTCTTAACCCGCGAATCTTGCAGTTTGATCCTGAGATAGAAAAGACAGAAAGGAAACTTAAGAAGGACGCAAAAGCAAAGAAAGCGAAAGAAGCAAAAGAAACCTCAAGTCCAACGGAACCTAAGGAGGAACCGATGACGGAAGATTGTGACTACATGAGAACAATTGAAAAGCCATCAGCAGAGGCCAATGGAATCTGGTATGATTAGGAGAATCAGAATCAACATCCAGGGTTGAGTTACAAATCTAACTATCAGCTCAATCCTCCCCTTCCAGTGCAACCACATACCCTACAACAAAGTAACACTTCTGAGTGGGAGAAAGCTTTTGCACAGTTGTGCAAGACCACTTCTGATTATATTCAAGGTGCAAATGCTTTCAGAGAGGACGCATCTGCTTTCATGCAAGAGACTAGATCAGCACACCGAAATCAAGAAGCTTCCATAAGAAATCTGGAAATTCAGATTGGCCAGTTGTCAAAGCAATCTTCTGAGAGAGCTTAGGGTACTTTTCCAAGCAACACAGTTGTCATTCCAAAGGAGCATTGCAATGCTATCACCACTAGGAGTGGTACAGTGATTCAGCCTATAGAGGAGCAGCCCAAAGAAAAGAAGAAGGATGGAGAAGAATCAGATGAAGAAAAGAAGGAAGAAAAGGAAAAGGATACAATTGAAGTTGACAAAAGCAATCCTGAAAAAGCCGAAAAGAAACTATTCAAGTGGGAGAAGAATAAAGCTCTAGAAAGACAGAACAAGCCATTAGATCTCTCCCCATATGCTCGAATCCCTTATCCTAAGAGATTAAAGAAAGAGATTCAGAAGCAGCAGTGTTCAAAGTTTCTAGACATATTCAGGAGGTTGCAGATCAACATTCCTTTTGCCGAAGCTTTAGAGAACATGCCAAACTACGCAAGGTTCATGAAGGATCTATTATCCAGGAAGCGTAAGTTGCAGGAATGTGAGACGGTGAATCTGACGGAGGAATGTAATGCGATCATCAAAAAGAAGTTACCTACCAAAGTCAAGGATCCAGGGAGCTTCAGCATTCCATGCACTATAAGCAAAGTGGAAGTGGACAATGTTTTATGTGATCTTGGAGCTAGCATCAATGTCATGTCACTCTCCATGATGAAGAAGCTGGGATTACTGAAGTGAAGCCCACTAAGACGATAGTGCAACTGGCTGACCGCTCTTCAAAGCAAGCTTATGACATCATTGAGGACATATTGGTTAAGGTAGACAAATTCATCATTCCTGTCGATTTTGTCATCCTTGATATAGAGGAAGATGCCGCAATTCCAATGATCTTTGGAAGACCCTTCTTGGCAACTTCTGGAGCGCTGATTGATGTACTTAAAGGTGAGATAATCTTAGGGGTAGACGAAGAGCAAGCAACTTTCAAATTCTTTGACAAAGAAGTCCCTTCCTTCGTAGCTCAACCGGAAGATCAAGTCTACTATATTGGTGAAAAGAAAGGTGAAGAAAAATACAATGACGAGTCTTCTCAAGAAAGTAAGCCAAAGGTTAAAATGGAGAAGCCCAGGAGCAAGGGAAAGCATGTAAAAGTCAAGTTCAAAGTTCCTGAGACTACTTTACCTCATCCATATGCAGAAGAGCACTATGGTTGGACACAATTTCTAAATGATAGAGCTTGGTCATCACCAAACTCAAACTTTGAGCCACCGTGATCATAAGTCAGGTACGTTAGGCTCGTGAAGTAAAACAAGCGCTAGGGGGAGGCAACCCACCATTTTACTATTTTTAGTTTTGATTAATGTTATTTTTTTTAGTTTTTTTCAATTAAGAAAAATACAAAAAGATAGGAGAAGGTGTTGAGACTAATGGTTATCATTGAGTGAATTTTACATGTGAAAAGAATGGAACAAAAAACAAAAGAGCGACTAGTTGTTTTTATTTCTTGACGCATTTTCTTTTTAGATTTAAATCTGTTGCTGAGGACAACAACATTTAAATCTGGGAATGGGGAACGCGCGATTCATCTAAGTACAATTGAGTAAGCCGGAGGAACATCATGAGCATACACAGAACATCTGGCTAAAACAGGGAACTATCTCAAATCCTTTCTCCTTTCCTTTAGCTTAATTCATTTTGAATTGATTTTTTTTTATATATTTAGTTTGTTTTGAAAAACCCCAAGCCAATGTTTTTTGTGAAAATTCTGAAAATTTTGAAAGTTTTCTCAGTGTTTTTAATTGGAAAAATGGCGGGAATTTTAAATTAGTGATTGATTCAGAGCATGATGATGCACTTATACATATTCAAATTTTTATGAACATCATTGCAATAAGTGACATGATTCATTGAATATATTGTTTGGTATTGAAGTTGTTTGAGAAAAAGAACAGGATAATTACTGTGCATTCATAGCTGTGAGGTTTTGAGCCTATACAGAAAATTTTTATTGAGTGTGCATTCCATTGTTGAGATACTCTAGAACTTGCTTTGTTTCTTGATTGAAATGGTCTGTGGTTTATTCTGTAGAGATGATAGAGGCATGTTCTTTCTCTAACTAGATGGCCAAATAGCTAACCTTGATGATATTCCTTAGTGAAACCCCCTTGAGCCTAGACTTTTTATTCATGAAGAACCCTTGAATGTAAATAGCCACATCCCCAATTGAATCCTCACCTTAATAGAAGATTAATTTCAGATTTCAAGTAAGGAGCGGATATGAGTTTTAACTACACAAGTGTTCAATGGAATGAAGAAGTACAAGAAAAAGGGCAAAGTCCAAGGAAGAAAGAAGAAAAGTTGGTTAGAACAAAGAAGAGCAAGAAAAATGCTCAAAACAAAGAAAGGAAAAGAAGTGAAAAGCAAGAAAATATGCTTAGAAAGAAAACGACAAAAGAAAATGGTTCAATAAAGCAGAACAAAGAACTGGAAAGAAGAAGAAAAGCTTTACAGCCGGAAGAAATGCACAACACTTGTTCCGTTCCTTAATCTGAATATTGATCTTAAACTTTTTCCCCAAATTCTTTCCCTCCCTTTCACCAAGCCACGTTACAACCTTGCGAAAGACCTCTTGATCTGCTTGATTTAGCATAAGAACTGTGGAGAGCGAGAAAATAAGCGAGCCTATGGTAGTGTTGATTCAGTGGAATAAGAGAGAAACACCAACCCTCTAGACAGTTGAGCGCGAGTGAATTGAACTCCTAGTGAGGGAGTGTCTCAGGAAGTTTCCCCTGTTCTTGATCTTAAGGAATTTCATTAAAAGTTTTACTGATGAATTATTAATCTTAATGCTTTGATGTATCATCCTTTTCTTAAGTCTGAATGCTCTGTAGTCATTTCTTTGATTAATTCTTGCTTATGAATTTCATGCAATTGAAAATCTTGATTGAATTACATTAAGTTTATTCTAGTGCATTTGTTGAGGACAACAATGTTCAAATCTGGGAATGGTTGATAAACTCTTGGTTTACCATGTTTTTAGGCTTAATTATGATTGATATATGTTGTGAATTGCATGGAAATTAGGATTTTATACTGTAAAGTTAAAGTAATTGAATATCTTGCTAACATGTTATCATAATACATATTTTAAGGGATTTTTGACACCTATTATGGCTCTTTGAAACCAAAAGAAGACATCAAGTTGAGTTGGAGCCTCAAGGAAGCAAAATTTCAAGTGTGTACCAGCTGTAAGAGGACGTTTTAGTGCCCTGGAAGCACGTTTAAACGCTCAAGATGAAGAAAATAGCCAAAATCCACTGGAGGAGAGCGTTTTAGCGCCCAAAAGAACGCTAAAACACCCTGACAGACACAAGTTCGCTTCGAAGAGGGCGTTTTGGCGCCCTACAGCACGCCAAAACACCTAGAGGCAGACAACAATACACATCAAGCACGTTTTAGCGCGCAAACAGGATGCTAAAACGTCCATACGCGGTCAAAGCAACTCCAGGAAAAGATTTGATCAAGATATGCAACGAATTCTATAGGATACAAAGAAGAAACACATCAACCTTGATTGAGATAAGATATAACTCCAATAAGAAGATGTGATCAAAGATCACAACAAGATTTAAAGCTCAAAATCGTCAACCAATCCCCAAGATATCAAATGCAAAAAGGAAACAAAGTTGAAATCAACCACAAATGTGATATGGATTCATTGGAGATTTAATGAAGAATACAACCCCAAAAAGCTATAAATAAAGAGCTTGGGGTCAAGACTCATTCACCAATTCAGAAACCAATTGACAATTACAAAGAGCTTGAAGGAAGAATCATGTTGCGGAGCGCTGGAACACTTAGGAACCAAGTCAACATCACACCAATGGAGGCTTGGGGTTCTCTTTTCTTTATTATTTCTTTTCAATTTAGTATGCTATAGTAGTTTTTTATGTAGTTAAGGGTAGATGGAACTCAATTGAATCTTTATGTTTATGAATTAAATTGTCTCAGAATCCTGTTCTCTTTATAATTGAATAAATTATCTATTTTTAATGCTTTCTATGAGTTTGTTTCTTATAGAATGATTTTGGAGAATTGGATGGCAATAGGGATGTTGGTGCATGAACCCTGACTTGATAATTTATCATAATTCTTGTGATCTAGGAATAGGAATAGGAATAGACATAGGGTAATTATGCAATCTTAAAATTCTTGATCTTAATGCATGTTTTCTTGGGGAATAATCGGGGAACTAAAGTTCTTTCAAGTTTACATAGATTCATGGTAACAAGGAATTGAGCCGTAATTAACTTAGAGAGAATTGATTGGCAATATATTAAGAAACGGATTCTTGGCAGTTTAATTCATAATATATTGAGGATATTAGGGGAAGTCGAAACCTTTACTACGCTTGTTTTAAGTCTTAAACAAACATCATTTTCATTTATTCTTTTAATTCTGAATTTTCATATTGCATGCCTTTACTTGTTTTTAAATTTAAGTTCTTTGAACCACAACTCTTTTCATCTAAATTCTCTCAAACCAAACCTTTGATTGTCCAACTAAAACACAATTAGCGAACTAGTGCTTGAAAATTCTGATCCTCGTGGGAACGATCTCGTACTCCGGTACACTTTATTACTTTCACGATCGGTGCACTTGCCGAGTCGCTAACACTTGATATCGTAGTAACTCTTCTGGCGATTCTGCGCCTGCTTCAACTTTCCCTGATCATATGGATCTGCAGGGTGGTATCTTGGACAAAGTCCAAGCCAAACAACTCACGATGTCCAACCTCAGACCAGCAGGTAGGAGTCCGACACCTCCTACCATACAATGCCTCGTAGGGTGCCATGGCCAGGCTAGCATGGAAACTGTTGTTGTACGAAAATTCAACCAATGGCAGGTACCTATCCCATGCTGAACCCTGCTCCAAGGTGCAAGGCCTCAACATGTCCTCCAACGTCTGGATAGTCCGCTCAGTCTGTACGTCAGTCTGAGGGTGATAGGCTGTACTCAACCTCAACTGTGTACCAAAAGCCTCCTGCAACGCCTCCCAGAACCGAGATGTGAACTTCGGGTCCCTATCACTGATGATACTCTCGGGCACCCCGTGAAGCCTCACAATCTCGCGAACATACAGTTTGGCCAACTGCTCTGTAGTGAAGCTCACCTTCACTGGAAGAACATGGGCAAACTTTGTCAACCTGTCCACAATGACCCACATAGAGTCGCAGCCAGCCTGAGTCTTCGGCAAACCAACCACGAAGTCCATGGAAATGCTCTCCCATTTCCATTCCGGAATCTCTAGAGGTTGAAGCTTACCAGACGGCTTCTGGTGTTCTATTTTCACCTTCTGGCAAATCAAACATTTAGACACATAAACAACTATGTCCTTCTTCATTCCCGGCCACTAGAAATTCCTCTTCAAGTCTTGGTACATCTTAGTCGCACTAGGGTGAACCGTAAACTGGCCCTTATGGGCCTCTACTATAACCTCTTCGGTCAAAGGACCTCGAGGAACCACAATACTTTTCTGAAAGGTCAACAATCCATCCTCGTTCCAAGACACACCGTCCTGGTTCCTCACATAATCTAGGCACTCTCTGCACTTGCGCCTCTTTGATCTTTTCCATGAGCTCATTCTCCACTCGTACGGTTTCCATTTCGAGAAGTGCACCCCCAAACAAAGAGGTCACTGTCAGATCTCAAAACTTCTCAATGATATCGTAATCACCCATGGTCAAACTAGATAGACTCACGGATTTCCGACTTAAAGCATCAGCTACCACATTGGCCTTGCCAGGATGGTACTTCAACTCAAAGTTATAGTCCTTCAGATATTCCATCCATCTCTGTTGTCTCATGTTCAGCTCCTTCTGATCAAACAGATATTTCAAGCTCTTGTGGTCACTAAACTTCATCCCAAACAGATAATGCCTCCAAATCTTGAAAGCAAACACAATAGCAGCCAACTCCAAATCATGAGTCGGGTAGTTCTTCTCATGAGGGTTCAACTGCCTCGAAGCATAGGCAATCACCTTGCCCAACTGCATCAACACACAACCGAGCCCCTTTTGGAGGCATCAGTGTAAAGCTCGACTTCCTCAGCAGGATCAGGAAGGACCAACACAGGTGCAATAGTCAGTCTCTCCTTCAACTCCTGGAAACATTCCTCACATTCGTGAGTCCACACAAAAGGAGTCTCCTTCCGGGTAAGGCGAGTCATTGGGAGAACCAGCATGGAAAATCCCTTGATGAACCTTCGGTAGTACCCTGCCAAACCCAGAAAGCTCCTCACATCAGTTACCGTCTTGGGCCTCTCCCAATCTAACACGACCTCAATCTTGTTCGGATCCACTGCAACTCCTTCTGCAGAAATGACATGCCCAAGAAACTTCACAAATTTGAGCCAAAACTCACACTTAGAAGGTTTAGCATAAAACTTTTTCTCCTTTAGCACTTGCAAAACAATCATCAGATGCTCAACATGCTCCTCCTCCGTCTTGGAGTAAATCAAGATATCGTCAATGAAGACGATCACAAACTGATCCAGGTACGGCTGGAAAATACTGTTCATGTAATCCATGAACACAGCGGGTGCATTGGTGAGTCCAAACGGAATCACCAAATACTCAAAGTGATCGTATCGTGAACGAAAAGCGGTCTTCAGGACATCCTCTGATTTCACCCGAATCTGATGGTATCGGGACCGGAGATCGATCTTCGAATACACACAAGCACCCTTCAGTTGATCCAACAGATCATCAATGCGCTGGAAAGGGATACTTGTTCTTGATTGTCACTTTGTTCAACTGCCTGTAGTCGGGGCACAATCGCATAGTCCCGTCTTTCTTTTTCACAAAAATGACCGGTGCTCCCCATGGAGATACACTCAGTCGAATGAAGCCCTTTCCTGCAAGGTCCTCAATGTGCTTCTTCAGCTCCGCCAACTCTGGTGGCGACATCCGATATAGAGCCAACGACACGGGCCCCACACCAGGTAATAAATCAATGGAGAACTCTATCTCCCGCTGTGGCGGAAACTCAGGAATATCCTTAGGAAACACCTCGAGGAACTCCCTCACCACAAGAATGCCAGTGATATCCTCCTGTGTCCCACTCACCAAACCTCCCAACATGACAAATCCAAATGCCCCAGCTCTCAAGGCTCTCCTAGCCTGCAGCAAAGAAATGTATGGAGAGGAACTAGCTGTGGAATCACACGTAGACATCACCACTCTCTTGGCACAACAACAATCAATCAATGCACAGTTTCTGGACAACCAATCCATGCCCATAATAATCTCCAAGTTGGCCATCAGCAATCCTATTAGGTCCACCGAAAAGTCACGACCATCCCACTGAAACACGACATCTCGATGTACAGTGGAGGTATCACACTTTTCTCTGGTGGCGGTGGTAACCCGCAACGGTGGAGAAAGCACAGACATGGGTAACTCAAGCCCCACAGCAATCGAGGTAGCAATGAATGAATGCGTAGCCCTAGAGCCAAACAAAACATCCACAGATGATGCCCCAATGGTAACAGTTCCTTTGACTAGGTTCGGAGCTCGGTCCGACTGCTGCCGATCTAGTGTATAAACTCGCCCCATGGCAGGTGGCACATCTGATGCCGCTGTAGGTGGACGGGGAACCATCTGCAATGGAACTACACGAACTGCTGCAGCTCTTGCCGTCGGCGACAGACAATCTCTAGCATAGTGGCCCTCTTTGCCACACTGGAAACATATGGTCTGACCAGTAGCACATGGCCCCAAATGAACCTTCCCACATTCTGAGCATCTGGGAGGAGGAGGTCTCACGGTACTCCCCTGAGTCGCAGTCCTCTTGAACTGATTTGGCGCTTGTCTAGCCGCCAACTGCTTTCCTTTGCCCTGACCAACAAACTTTCTGTCCTTCCATGAAGTGGAACTACCAGTTCCCTTCACATCCGCAATCTTGGCCCTCTTGGCCTTACTCGTGATACAGACATCCTCGATGTCCTTACACTGCTGCACCAAAGTATCGAAGTCCCTCGCTGCAGCTCCAGCAATATGCTCAACAATCACCTCACTAAGTCCTTTGCATAACTTAGCAGCCAAAAAGGTCGGAGTGGGCACAGCCATCCGAAAGTATGCAAACTTCACCAGCTCATTAAACTTGGCCAGGTACTCGTCAATCGACATCGAGCCCTGAACCAATCTATCAAATTCCCCCTACTTCCTTTCCTGTGCATCATAGGGGAAATATCTGCCCAAGAAGCACTCCTCGAAGAATAGCCACGTCATGACATGACCCTGCAGCACATAATCCTGAGAGGTGTTCATCCACCACTCTTGTGCATCTCCCTCCAGCATGTACGTGGAGAACATCAGCTTCTGCGGGTCCGAACACTGCATGACCCGAAATATCTTATTCAATTCCTATAGCCATCTCGCAGCAGCCATGGGATCCAGTGCCCCGTCAAAGGAAGGTGGCTTATGCTTACGGAAAGCATTCTGTAACATCCCGCATAATTGGAAAATTACATAACTTGCAATTAGGGATGTGAGGTATGCTTGAAATTCGAATTCCATGTAAACATTTAAAGTGGATTTAATAAAATTAGGCAAATTATTCTGATGGCAATTATAAGTGACTACATGTGCATTTTTAAGAATTCAAAACATTAGTTAAAAAAAAAGGGGATGGTATTGAGTTTAATTACAATATAAATATAGAAGCCCTAGTTACTAACTAGTGGGAACATGAAATAATGGTTACTAGTATGTTACATGAGATAAGTACTCTTTATGAAAACTCTAGTCACAACCTATAGCTACATGGAATAATATGAACTAGGTAAATTATTGGGTCTAATTTCCTTCACGGGCCACGGCCCAATCTTGTAAATTGGGGTTAAGACAGCCCAATATCCCTCAACTCATAATCCTTAGATGATCCCAAAAACCAAAATCGGCATGTATGTCTCACCATTGGTCAAGAGACAATCTCTTATCCACCTATTCTCTCTCCCTATGCGCAAACTTGAAGGAACTACAAGCTGAACTCCTATCCCATTATTTTGAATCAAACTCAGCCACTTTACTCTAATGTTTTCTATGCGCACAACAAAAGGGAAAAGGAACCTATCTGGTTGCTTACTTATTCTGGTCAAGAAGATGAATCAGTCACCCCTTTTTCACAAGGCCGCGAGCCCCTTAAGAGAGTGAGCATCACCTAAGTTCCTTTGTCCTCTCCTACTCCAAGCACCGTTCATGCAAAGAGACTTTCCCCTTTGGTCCCAATTCTTGTAAGCCGAAATCTCTCCTACCACCATCATATTAAGTTCAAACTTTTTCTTACATGCAAGCCTCCAAGTCAGTGGTCCTCGTCTAGTCCTTCGGCCGACATTCCCTCATAGTTGAAGCCTTTGGACCTTCACCACTTATCACCTTCTCGGTCACCAGTTGGAAGAGGTGTGGTGTTGTCTCTTCATCTCTGTTTTCTCATTCCTCTTTTCGGTTTCTTTAAGAATTTCTCTTGCATGTAGCTGAGGAGTCGACTCTTTGCAAGGGAGGCCATCGAACTTAAGTTCTGACCCATATCTTCCCTTACATGCAAGAACCAGTGAGTATCTCCTCATCTTGCCACTCTTTGACTTTTACGCATGAGTGTATGTGTGGTCTATTTCCTTATGTTTCCTCTGTTTCAGTTTGGGCAATAAGAGCATGAGGATCCTAATACGAAATTGGTGTCTACTCCTTGACTGAATGGCGAGTTTGGATACACATGTAAAGAGGTAAGGACCGAACCTTAAACGCCATTTACTCATCTCTGTTGGACTGTTTTTGTGTACTCTAGGAAGATGTATTTTCTGGTCATTCCTCATCATCCTTCCTGATCAGCCGTACAGCCTTGAATGTATTGCATGCAAACACACAAAACCCGAATTGTGCACTTGAAAGTAGCCTCCTTGATTCTTGTTGGACTCCTACTTGAATTAGAAAAAGTTAATAGGTTTTGCATGTGCTTAGAAGAATGCAAACAACATGCTGAAGATTATATGAATCATGTCTAAGTGGCATTGGTAGTGTTTTGTAAATGAAATTTATAAGCATCTAGTTGATGAACCAACCTTGTATGTGCTAAGAACTATTTTAGGCAGCATGATAGATCTCATTATCACCCTCCTAGGTCTTGTAGAACGTGTATGTAATTAAATAAATTTACAGCTCTTAGGTGATGGTGGTACAAACCGAATCTGCATGCATAGAACACCTTGAGTGTTGTCACTAGATAACCTTGGGTAATGCACTCTCAAGTCAGAAAATGTACTTAGTTAGGAGTCCTGAAATTCGATTATAAATCTAGTACTAAGGAGAATGGAAATTGTGAGTAATGGGTAAGAGATATAAAATAAAAATCCTAGCACCTAATTTATAACTATATACCGAATATGCATGTGTAAATTACTTTGGATTATGTCACTTGAGAACATGTGGTAATGCAACCTTAAGTCAGTATATTAATTTCATTTAAGAACCATGAAACCAATGGTGAATCAAGGATCTAGGAGAAAGGAAATGCTATGTAATGTATATGAAAGATGTGTAATCAATTCTGACTTGATATATATACTTCTTTAGGTGCGCAAGGTCCTGAATAATTGGACTGTTTGATGATATTTGGAATGTGTGATTAAAAAGCTAAAGTGTCAAGGTAAGTGTTTGGTGGTGAGACCTATTGTGACTATTAGCTAGTGTATGGAATTGTGAATTATTGCTCACATGTGCCTTGGATTCGCATTCAATTATATGTTATATGCATTCTGCCTATGAACTTGACATGATGGAAATTCTGCTATGAGAAGTAATTGTTATTGGGCAGTTTGGTATTAAAAGTACATGAAGTATATGCTATTATGATGATGATCTAGTCATGCATATGTGCATCATAATTCATCTGTTTCTTTTCGTGTGTGCGAAGCATATCATGGCATACAACATTGTGCATCCAGTTTGGAAACCGAATTATATAATATAAGTAAGCATATGATTGAGCACGCATCTTATAGGCATCCCTCCGGTACCAGGGTATGGGACACTTGGCTTCTGTCCGCATAGGTCACAGTTGGAATTCACCTTTGAGGGAGCCAATATGGAATCTCCACTATGTATGTTAGTACGTGCACTGCAGTGCTATGAACGTACATTACCATGGCGTTATATACGCACTATGATGACTATGGTGTTATATACGCACCATGATTAGTACTTTGGCGTTATATACGCACCATGATTATATGTTAGCATCTGTCCGGAAAATTAAATGTTGATGCGACTGTTTTGAAATTTTGTGCCTAGTTTAATATTGTTGCTTTACTGGTTTTACCGCCGCACTTCTGGGATTTTTCTCACCCCTTTGGGGGCTCAATTTTATAAATTGCAGGAGTACGAAAGAGAATTTGATGATGATGTACTTGTATTGGGGATATTCTGTTTACATGCTGCTGTTGGAAATTTTACTGTCTGTTGTTGATTTTGCTGAATGCGCATGAAATATTTGACGTTGGTGTAATATTTGGGAGATTGGAAAAATGTTGGATCATATATTATTTGGCTTTAATTTGGGATTTATGTATTGTTTGTAAACTACGTAATGTTGAACTCTTGCGAAAACAATTTTTGTCTGTTTTTAAATTCGGATTTCTGAAACTGATTTTGCGAGCACCTTGCGAGTTCTGTTTCTGGGGCTACAGATCTCTGTTTGAGGTATAATTTATATGTGCTTAAAGTCCCAGGTCTCTAGTTTAAGATTATATAAACCTTACAATGAAATTCTGAAAGCTCAATTTATTATGATTTTTGCAAGTCAGGTCGTTTTGGAACATTGCACTGATTTGTCTTATACTTTGAGAGTTCAGTTTCGGGAGCTAGACACCTCCGAATGAAACAATTTTTATATGCACGTAAAGTTCCGGATGTCTAGTTTCCTGTATCTAAAAATATTTTTTTAAGCTGTTGAACTCAAATTTATACGATTTTTTACAAGGCAGCAAGGTTTTTCAGGAAAGCCATTATTTCAGCAAGCCATGCATTTTGTAAAGTTGCACTCTGATTTCAGTAAACTCCCGGATTTCAAACTAATAGTTAATTAGTAACTCGAAAGCGCAGTGCTGTATTTATATAAAAATTCGTTATGACTCTAATCCGCTTAGCAGACAACTCTTTTGGGTGCACACAGGGGAGTGTGTCACACGTTCAGTCGACGATCTAAAGTATTGCGGTCCTCAGCAGGCACCACATAGGGCTCCATCACCCCGGTAGTATGACCAGTGCCCTCAACATGGCTCTGGCTCTCCTCCTGCAGACTAGGTGGAGGTGAAGGCGGTGGTGGCGGTGGAGGTGGTGGTGGAGGGAACTGACCCTCAGCGCGGCCATCCCTCATCTCCTCCAACATGACCCTCATCATGGTCATATTCGCCAGCCTGTTCGCCTCGAGAACATCTTCAGTGGCTTTCCGGTTCGCCTCTCGCACGGCGTCCATCATTGCCTGATTGGCCAATCTAGTGGCCTCCTGATCGGCTAACCTCGCCGCCTGTATCTTAGCCAATGCAGTCAGGACTGGATCTGTTCGATCCCCATTTGTCTCTTGGTTTCTCTGGGACCTTACCATGACTCTGCACAAGTTACACAAGAATGGGTTGATCAAGCCCACGCTATGTGGTCACACATGCTTCATTATAATAATAACCCATTAGAGTAAACACACAAGACGAACACACGTCCTAAGTTATTGCAATACATACAGGCTTTTCCCTAGAAAATGCTCTGATACCATAAAATGTAACACCTCGTGTTAACCCGGTTTGTTAACATGTCATGGTATTAAGCCACGCTTAATTAAATGAATGCAGAATATCTTTTTCTTTTCAATTATGACATCATTATCATTACCAACTTGGTTACTTAATCATTTTCATAAAAACATCGCCTGTATATATATATATTGCAAAGACATCTAAGTGAAATACCTCATTAATTAAATATCATAAGTATTTCTCTAGTCACGAAACTACAACACGTAGACCGGACAACCTAATAGTTTATACAACACAGGTAAATGTACTAACATCAAAGCGGCATGGACAAACCCCATGCTCACCAAATAAGGCAACAAGCCCCAACAGCAGTCTCAACTCAATAATCATAATGACAGAAAATATAAACAACATCCAAGTCCATCATGTCAGAATACAACATAATAACATGGTAACAGCATAATCTAACTCAGCTCCGGCCTCCTGCCGCTAGAGGAATCAACCCCCGCAGTACCTGAACCTAAAATGTGTGCCCCAAACGTGGGGTGAGATCTCTAAACATAAATCTCAGTAAGACAAGGTGCCTCAAGGATCTCCCTCCCCAAGCTCACTTACATGTGCAATATAAGTTCAAAAGGCAGCTTAACAGTATAAGTTCTCAAAATAGTGCAATGCAGCATATAATCATGTCATGTGTGTTATAACATTTCTACTGATCAGAGAAGTGCAAGAATCCATCTAAACCCACACAGTACTAGCCATTCGATGTACCCGTCCATAGGATCGCCCTTTGGCCTCCCGTATCATAAGCAATTGCACTTAACAGCTCATTAGCATTTCAGAAAACAGTACATGAAACACATCATGCATACAACCAACTCCCTATGGGAAAATGGTGGAACCAACAGTGGCTAAACCGAGGACACGAAAGCTTAACTTACAAGCTAACAACCCAAGCCAAGAGTCCGACCAAAGCTCAAAGTCCAAACATAGCAGAATCACAATATGATTTGGACCAGCAATCATATCAATAACATAGCTCATAAGCATAAACATAAAGACAACGCTACTCTTTTACGTTTTACGTCTTTAGGCTTCTCACAAAGCCACAAGCCCTTAATCACTTGATTCTGACTTAGTTTAATTATTACAGAAGTTCAACTTCTTCAAAATAGGGTCCACAAACCCATCACATCATTCTGCATGAACAATACCTTACTGTTCTTCGAAAACCCAGAATATCCGGATATTTGTCGGGGGCAGATATGCATATCCGGATATCTATATTCGGATATCAGAAGACCCCATATCCAGATATCAATATCTAGATATCATATCCGGATATTTTGCGACAGAATGCAGTTCTGCATTTCGCGAGATATCCTTCCCAAAGGTGACTCATTTCATGCATACAGAAGCCCAAACATGCGATTTAAGGTGTGTTTAACATTACCCAACCTTAAGTTAGCAACTTTAGTTCATTAAAGCTTCAAGGTTCCATTTTTAATCATTAAACTCATGATCAAAGGTTGTACAACTTACCCAAGGTTCAAAATAGATATGGATGATGCTCTTGGAGCTCACTTGAAGCTCCCAAAGTCCAACACACACAAAGACACGCAAATGACACACCACCAAGGTTCTTTCTCACCAAAAATGGCTTCTTGAAGCCTCTAATGACATGAACAAAGGCTCACACATGGTACACATCAACTCAGACCCTCAACACCTCACTAACAGCATCTAAACTCAGAACACAAGGTTTTTCTCCCACACAAGTCTCAACCACAGCCAACCATAATGTTTTGATGAAGAAATGGTAGAGAAAGGTGGTTACTTTGGAGGTTTCTAAGAGAAGTTGAAGGTGACAAGAAGGAGAGGTTGATCATCAGCCACAATGCCTCACGTAGAGTTAATAGTATGGCCTAGGGTTGTGTGCAAAAGTTGCATTTATAGTCACTTAGGAATTAAACACACAATATTAGCGCTAATAGCTACGCTTAGTATTTTAATCCCAAACTTTGGAATCTGAACCTGCTCATTTTTCTAAAATTTATCATATTTTTATCTTATTTTTTTGCAACACCTTTCCGGTACGCGATTTTCCATAGCCAGTATCAGTTCTGGCACCATTTCTCATTATTTTAACTTGAAATTTGTTTTACATGTCCTATATATTATTTTAGGAATTATCATGCACTTATTATAATTTTCCAGGATACTTTTTTGGTACACATTTATACCAAGTAGCAGAACCGGTATCTGCACTTTTCGTCAGAAAAGCGACTTTCAGCATTATTACCCACTTACTATACTTATTTAAGCCTCATAATAATTATTAGGGTAAATTATAGAATCATTTCCTAATTTCTCATAATTAATTAATTAACTTCCTTAATTAACGGTGCGGGTTCTTACAGAGTACGTCAGGCTAATGACGTTAAACAAGCGCTTGTTGGGAGGCAACCCAATGGATTTATGCCTTTACTTTATTTTGCTGCATTTAGTTTTTGTTTATTTTATTTTATCCATGGAGATGTATATTTGATGAATTTCTTATGCTGCTACTTGTTATTATTACGTGCTCTTTATTTCTGATGTGTAGTCCATTGCTGAGGACAATAATCTTTTAAATCTGGGAATTGGGACCGCATACGCTTTATCTGAGGTATCACATACAGAGGAACAACAAAAAGGTTCAACAGAAAATCAGAGAATTCATGTCTACTTAGGGGAGTTATTTTAACCTTTCTAGTTTATTTTTATTTTTCTAGTTTTATTTTCTGTTAGAACTAATAATAATTGTTATGTGAAAGCACATTTCAGATTTAGATGTGCTAACTCAGTCAATTCCTTGGTTAAAAATAAGGAAGCTTGCATGATATAGATTACAGTTGTAACACCCCGTGTATACCCGGTCTGTTATCATATTATCGTATTAAGCAGCGCTTAATTAAAATGCGGAATAAACTTTTTCTTTTCAATTATGACGTCATTATTATTAACCAAGTTGATTACTTAATCACTTTCAAAGTGTTTCCTGTATGTAATTGCAAATAAACAGCTATCTACACTGAATAACCTCATACTATAAATAAGTGAGTATTCGGATCTACAACACGTAGTCCGGACAATATCCTGATACATTATACAACTCAGATAAACTCAAAAGTAAATACCCTTTTTAGTCCCTGGAAATTTTCACAAGGCACAATTTAGTCCCTAGGTAAAAAAAAGTCACATTTCAGTGTCTAATTTTTGAAAAAAAAAGGGACACATTTGTCCTTCTGTTACTGGGAATGTGACGGCCCACTTGACGGAGGCCAGCTGGAACATTAAGTGGTTAAGTCACTAACGTCACAGCCATGTGGAGGAGAAAGGAACAACGTCGTCTTACATCGGAGGGTTGTATCAGGTGTGTAGAAGGGGACGACGTCGTTTGATGAAGATAGACTTCTTGAACCTTTGTTGTTGACTCAGTTAACACAGTCAGACAACAAGTAACTTGTCCATACCCGCCATTTCCTCCGTCATTTCCTCAGCTCGTGAGCTTCGTTTTCGGTGAAGGTTGGTGACCTACGGTGCTTTGTTGCTGTACGTGTCTTCTGCAGTTGCAAGCTTTTGGAAGTAGTGTGGTTTAGGGTGAAGATCCTTAAAACGGTTGTGACTGTGGTGACATTCGTGCAAGGTACGTGAGAGAAACCCTTTCTTTATTATCTGTGGTCCCTCTATCCTTTTTGGTCATTGTGTTTTTGCTTAATGTGGTCCCCCATGTGCGGTTTTGGGCAAGAGATGGTTATGGTTTTTTTATGTGGTCCCCTTTGGTAGAATATTTTTGGAACTTGTTGCATGTGGCCCCCCTATTGTTATTTTAAGTTGCTATGTGTAGTGATTAAAAAAAAAAACCCATTTTTTAGCAATGCAGCCATTTAAAATAACCGTGACTGTTACAATATTATAGTAATATTGATAATAATTGATTGGTTGTATGATACTGTAAAATAATATTAAGGTAGTGTAAAAAATGATTATGTTCTATTTTCTATGCAGATGGATGAATATATAGTGATAAGATATCATCATAGGGGTGTGTTGGTTAGGAATGATGAAGGGAATCTGAATTATGTGAATGGCATAATGGATGATTTACCTGAAATGGATTCAGACTATGTAAACCTTCGTGACCTTGAAGCTCTGTTCAAGGGGTATGGTTACCACAAATGTAGGCAGATGTGGTGGTTGAAGCCTGGTGAGAGTGATTTAGAGGTTGGGTTGCATCTTCTTGAAAAGGATTCAGATGTTTTGCAAATGGTCAAGGCTGCCTTAAGTAATGGGAACAAAATAGACATATATTTTGATGGTTGCATTGCAGTTCCTGAGATTTTGGCTGGGCCTGCAGAAGGGTCTCCTCCTGAAAGTGCTGATGAGGACGGGTTCTTAGGTGATTTAGTCGGAAGTTCGTGTGAGTTCAATTCTTTTTCTGCTTATGAAAGCGAAGAGCGAGAGGGCAATGGATTGTCATCATATTCGTACGACAGTGTAGAAGATGAGCCTTACAAGCCTCCGCCACCGGGTGTTGATGACGAAACAGAGGATGAATTTGATGAATTGGATGAAGAGGAGGAGCCAATAATTGCTTTGAAAAAAAAAGGTGAAAGGAAAGAAGGAAAAAAAGGCAGTTAACAAGAGTGATATGGAAGAAAACTTGGAAGAGGATGAGGAGAGTATGTCATTTGAAGATCAGTGCTATGGTTACAATTCTGAAGAATTGAAGACTCCTCCTTCAAGTGGGGATGATGAGGTTGAGAGGGAAGTGTTTCCCAAGTTTAATGAGGAGCAGGCCTTTGGTCAAGTACAGCTTGAGCTTGGAATGGAGTTTGGCAGCTTGGAGCACTTTAAACAGGAGGATGGCTGCCCATCAAAGAATTCTTGGTACAATTAGGGGTAAAATTGCCCCAGCACAACAGAAGAAGCTGGATCAATTGAAGGTGTTAAGCAACTCCTGGACACTAATTTGGACAGGGAACTTGGAGCAAGATTTATACGAAGTGACTGGAAAAGGTGAAAGGGTTGGAAACAATCTAACCTACAAGTCTTGTGCATGTAATGTGCGGCAGCTCACTGGATTGCCGTGTGAGCATGCAATTGCTGCAATATGTCACAAGAATGAACCAGCAGAGCTTTATGTCCATCAATGGCTGACAGTGGATGCTTTGCATGCCACTTATACACATACCTTGAACGCTGTCAATTCTGATCAGTATTGGCATGCATCATCTGAGCCTAAACCCATTCCCCCACCACTGAAAAGGCCAATTGGTCGTCCCAAAAAGCATAGGAAGAAGGATCAAACTGACGAGCATAATAGCAAAACCAAAAAATTAAAGAGGACACGTGCTGCAACGTGTGCTAAATGTGGGCAGTCTGGTCACTATGCCAAGACCTGTAAGGGACCAGCTGCAAGCAAGAGAGGGAGGAGAGCAGCATCACCTTCACATGCAGTTAATGTCAACATAGCAGCAAGACATGAAGAGGAGATCCCTCTGAGTCAAGGAGGACCTTCAAGGCAGTCCCAGGTAGCTGAGGAAGCCATTAGGGGCAACAACCCACCACTTACTGCCCCACCACCAGCACAACAATTGTCAACTGAAACTGTCAATGCAACAAGCAGTGGCACAAGGAGCAGGCTTATGGAATTCATGTCCACACCTGGGTTTAGGCCACCAAGACCAGCTTGAATGAAGATGATCAATTTTTTGTATAGGGGTTCAGTTTTTGTTGTATAGGCAACAATGGTCCTTAATACCAAATTTTTTGAATTGTATGAACTGTCAGTTGTACCCCCATTATTTTTTTGTAGTCAAGGCCTTTAGGTGAAGTACTTGCTTTTTTTTGAATCACAATATGACTCTGTATGGGTGTATTTTGAAGCAAAAAAAAAACAATAGGGGAATAGTTTGAAGGATGTTTTAAAGCCGTATTATGAGGAAAATATATACATTATTATGAGGACTACAAGTTCTCTGTAACATCCCATATAATTAGGAAAATATATACATTATTATGAGGAATATGGAAGCATGTGTTAAATCCGTATTATATGTGAATAATCTTAGGGTGGAATTAAATTGGGGTAGGAAAAGTATTATAGTTGCAATTTTGTGGGGGAATATGCTTTAGGCATTCAAAACCATAGTTAAAAGAATAGGATTAATGTAATCATAACGTATTAAAATGTTAGTTAAAATTTAGTAGTCATATGAAATAAAAATTAGTAGGGTCTCCTATGTGTTAAGTGAAATTTCGAAACATTAAATTTGGGCCTTTGTTCCATTGAGGGCCGCAGCCTAGAGCCTTAAAGAAGGGCTTACGATCAGCCCAAAACCCTTCCTCCACCGTACCTAATCTTTACTTACCCTAAGAGGATCATGATCAATCCCTCATTGGCCAAAATGCACCACTTGGCAAAACCCCATCCTTGTTCCCCCTCACATGTGCGCATAGGGTATGTCAAAATTCTGATTTCTTGCTTTTGTGGACACAACAAGTCAGCCACATTGCCTCCTCAAGCGGCCAATGAAGAGAGAGCAATCCACCTGCATGTTTTCCTATTGGACTAGAATCCCCACATGGCAAACTCCCTCATCCTGACCCCTTGTGATGCGCATGGAATGAATAGAAGGGAAGCTGATTTTTTTTTTTGCTATGGTATCCAAACTGAAACAACCTTTTACATGCACCCAATGAGAAACTTGTAGTCAGCTTGCATGTCTTTTAATTGGGAAAAAACCTCGCCCACTTTGCACCCATTTGTGCGCATGAAATGAGAGAGTGAGTCTAGTATTTCTTATCCTTGTTGCTCTTTTTAATCAGCCTCAAACCCCCATTCTTTCATCCCTCATGCGCTGATTGTGTAGGATAAGTAGGTTGAAGATTTAACTTGTGTAACAGAAATAAACGTAACACCACCCCTCTCCTCTCATTCTTCCATGACTGTGAGTGAAGGAACACCAAAAGAAACAAAAGATTGTACACTACTCTCACCTCTTTTCCTATAAATCGTGGACCCCTAGTGACCTACCATCATCCAAGCATCCATCTTCTTCTTCTCCCTATTCGGCCGAAGCTCATCCTACAAGGAGGTATAGAAAATTCTCTTCTTCATTGTCTCTCTCTTTACCACATTTGGTTGATGAAGATGTCCTCTTGCATGTAGGTTTTAACTCAAGCTAATCCTCCACCCATTGTGCGCATAAGTCAACGTCTAGGAGGGCTAGACTTGCTGTTTTCGTGGAGCATAGGAAGTTGGGGTGTTGCTCCTTGTCCTCTTCGTGGTTCTTGGTGTGTTTGCAAGAGGTAAATCTTAATTTAGAACTCCCTCTCCCTCTCCTCTGTTTAGGGTTGCAAGCATGTTTAAGGAGTTAGTTTCTTCAAATCCTATCTCTTTGTTTCTGCCCTATTGTGCCTCAAGCTTTATACGAATTAAAATAAATAGACAGCAAGTTTTAGGCCCCCATTAGCGCACCTTGGTAGTAGTGGAGTTAGTATGTGAATGAAATATTCTGAACACCTTGTTACTGTTAGAAAACCGAATCTGCATAGGGTGAGACCTTAGAAATTTTTGCTGCACATGTTGTTTAAAATTTATAAGAGGATAGAAAATAAATTCTTTTGGAAGACCATCGAAACCGATTATGAACCTTGGGAAAAACTTGGATGAAGTCAGAAAATTTATTTCCTTAAGAGAACCATGGAAACCGAACCTGTACACATTGTGAACCTTGGAAAAAATTAAAATTTGCTAACCGTTGATGGAATAAATTAAGGACAGTAAAATAAGTGGCTTTAGAAGCAACATAATTCGACCAAGGCACTAAGATTAGAAGCCTCGAAATTATTTGTGAGTTATAGGAAAAATTATGTGAAATTCTGATTTGGTGCAATGGTATATTAGGTACGCGAAACCCTTAAGACCGTGGACTATTTCGCTGTTGTTTGGTAATTTATTTGTGGCACGCGAGGTATGTGTTAGGTGGCATTACCTTTTGTGACTGCTAGCTAGTTATGGGATTGTGAATTGTTGCTCTCATGTGCTTTGAATTAACATATTATTCTATGTTTGCTGTATTATGCCTTGGATATGATATGCTAGATATTCTATTTTGGAAAATACTTGTCGTTCAGCATCCTGATATTGGAAATCCATGAGATATCTGTTATTACTTATTCATGCACGCACATATCATAATTTTATCTGTTTGTTCTGCGTGCGGACCATGACATAACTTACATGCATAAATTTCATGCTTATTTCTGAACCAAAAATATTTATGAAAAGTAAGCATACGTTTGAGCACGCATCATGTAGGCATCCCTCCGGTACAAGGGAATAGAACCGTGGCTCAGTTCGAATAGGTCCAATGGAATTCACCTTTGGAGCCCTATGGAATCTCCACTGCGTTTGTTAGTAGTACGTGCACCGTAGTGCTATGAACGTACACCTTTGGCGTTATATACGCACTATGATTATGTTTAGTATTTATCGGATTTATTTGATGATGCGACTGTTTTGTAATTCTGTATCTGGTTAGTACTGTTGCATTACTAGTTTTGCTATCACACTACTGGGATCTTTCTCACCCCTCTTGGGGCTCAATTTTTATAAAATTGCAGGAGGACGAAAAAGCATATGATGACGTTATTATTTTGGATAGTTGCTATTGATTGCTGCTGTTTGGAATTCCTGCTGTTGTCTATTTTATTTGTTGGAAGCTAGCTGACCTTATTATATTGATGTAATATTTTGGGGAACATGGACTACTGTTGGGACATGCTTAATCAGCTGTTTTAAGGTTTTACGGTCAGTTTGTTGTTTTAACGTTTTAAATGCTGTTTACAGAACTATTTAGCAAGCACCTCGCGAGCTATGTTTCGTGGGGCTACAGCCCTCCGAATCGCTTATAATTTATATGCACGTGAAGCCCCACGTGTCTAGTTTCAGATTATATAAACTTTACAATGGAATTTTTGATTACTTGATTTTATACGATTTTCACAAGGCAGCAAGGTCTGTCAGAAAAATTAATGTTTCAGCAAGTAATGTAATTTTTGTCTAAATGTCACACGGGTTATTTTTAGATCAGATTTGAATACGAAAAAATTTTAGTAGGCTTAAAACCAAATTTTCAGAACTTACTCGTTAGCATTTCGACTCTAATCCGCTTAGCAGACAACTCCCTTGGATGCATACAGGGGAGGGTGTCACACTAAATGGTATCAGAGCAGTTTTGGTTCATGGTGTCTGTTTGCTTGTTGAATTGTTTGCTGCTTGCTGAATTGTCTGCTGATTGTACTTGACTGTTAAATTATTTGTTGTTTGCTGTATGATAAAATGTTTAATATTTTGAGATATATATTAATTGTTTTAACTATACTGTTAGAATTATACAATGATAGGGACAGATGCATTATTAACTTAGCTGACTTGAACTCGAGTACCTACTTGGAATTGCTGTCATGAATAGCTTGCAGTGAGTCTCATCAGCTCATTTCGTGGTATTGTGAGTGCAGAAACATGGCAGGTACCCGTGGTTCTACTCAGGGAAGATCTAGTAATGCACCTGATGACCTTATCACTACCGTTGGGGGGTTGGCCACTTTTGTCCAGAACATGAGTTAAGAGTGGAGAGAATATCGGCATCAGAATCCGAACCAACCCCAGATGCAGGACAATGCTGAGGAAATTGCTAGGCGGAGGTTGAATGACTTCTGAAACTTTTAGCCACCTACATTTGAAGGTGGGGATAATCTTGATGGCTGCAGATGATCGAGCATATATTTGAACGTATGGGATTTCCGGAAGCTCAGAAGGCTGACTATGCCTCATACCAGCTGATTGGTGAAGCTTCGACTTGGTGGACCAGTGCGAGGGCTTTGCTTCGAGCCCAAAATGTTGATCTGACTTGGGCGGTGTTCAGACGGGTTTTCCTCGACAAGTATTTCCCAAAGGCCATGAGAAGAATGAAACACACTGAGCTGCTGTCACTACGGCCGGATAATATGACTGTCAATGAATATATTGCTAAATTTGGGCAGCTGATGGAATATGCCAATTTTGATCGAAACATCTACGATGAAGAGTGGCAAGTGGAGAAATATGAAAGTGGACTGCACCCAGAGATTCACAAGCTCATGCTGACTACAGCTAATCGTACCCTACCAGAATTAATTAATCAGAGTCGTCAAGCGGAAGAAATTATCAATGAAGCGAAGAATCTGTCTAAGCAGCCAATGCAATCCCAAGGAGAATGTAAATTGGGCCGGTTCTTCAGAAAGATTACCAGAATGAATAGAGGCAAGGGTCCGCAGTTTCAATCTCGGACTGGAAACTTCAAGAGAAATAATGCTCCTGGCCAATCATCAGCAGGACGACAGGGTTCCAATGCTTGTGCTACATGTGGGAAGAATCATCCTGGAATCTGTCGACGTGGAAACAACTTATGCTACGGGTGTGGACAGTCGGGACACTTTGTTTCTGATTGCCCACAAAATTTTAATCGACCTCTTACTCAAGGTCGGGTGTTCACCCTTGATGCAAATGAAGCTCAGAAGTATCCGAATTTGATCCGAGGTAATGTAATTCTGAACGGTTATCCTCTTTCTGTTATCTTTGATTCTGGAGCATCAGGTTCTTTTATGGAGAAACACCCTGCTATGAGAATAGGCATCACCCCAGCTCCGTTACCTTATGAGTTACAAATCAGTACTCCTACTAGAGGATCTTGTACTGCATCAGAGATCTGCAGAGGTGTTATTTTGCAATTTGAAGGGAACATTTATACTGTGAATTTAGTGGTTCTACCGGTGTTCAATTTTGAGGTGATTATCGATATGGACTGGTTGACGGAGGACAGAATAACATTGGACTGTCAAGCAGGGAAAGTCATAGTTCCTTCGAAAGATGGTAATTTTCAACCTTTTGCTACTATTTCTTTATTACAAGTTAAAAAAGAGCTCCTTCGGGGAGCTGAAGGTTATCTATTGTTGATTGAGTCTGAGACTTCAGTTGACAACCAAATTCAGAATGTTCCTATTGTAAATCAATTCGAGAAGGTGTTCCTAGATGAAATTCCTCGATTACCTCCTCATCGGGAAATAGAATTCCCCATTGAACTTATTCCCGGAGTTGAACCTATTTCCATTTCCTTGTAACGCATGGCCCCTTTGGAACTTCAGGAGCTGAAGAAGCAAATCGAAGAGCTGTTGTCAAAAGAATTCATTAGACCCAGTAATTCTCCATGGGGTGCTCCAGCTATTCTTATAAAGAAGAAGGATGGTAGTCTGCGTTTGTGTGTGGATTACCGTCAACTGAACAAAGTGACAGTGAAAAATAAGTATCTGCTTCCTAGAATCGATGATTTGATGGACCAACTGAGAGGTGCCAGAGTGTTTTCCTAAATAGATTTGTGATCGGAATACCATCAGATCCGGGTCAAACCGGAGGACATTCCGAAAAAAACTTTTAGGACTCGATAAGGGCACTATGAATATCAGGTGATTTCGTTCGGACTAACAAATGCTCCGGCGGTATCCAGGGACTATATAAATCGCATCTTCCGCCCATTCCTGGATCAGTTTGTTATTGTGTTTATCGATGACATTCTGATTTATTCCCTCAATGTAGAACTGCACGCGGAACATTTGAGGATCGTTTCACAGATCCTTAAGGAGAAGAAATTGTATGCAAAGTGGTCGAAGTGTGAGTTCTGGCTTAATGAAGTCCAGTTTCTGGGCCATATAATTTCAGCATAAGGCATTGCTGTGGATCCCAGCAAAGTTGAAGCAGTAATGAATTGGGAACGACCCAAGATCGTCACTGAAGTGCGGAGTTTCTTGGGTCTGGCAGGTTATTATCGTAGGTTTATCCAGAATTTCTCTCAGTTTGTACAGCCTCTCACTCGTCTCACTCGGAAGGATATGCCTTTTGAGTGGACCGACACTTGTGAAGAATGTTTCATGGAGCTGAATAGTAGATTGACAAGTGCTCCGGTACTTACTATTCTGGACCCAGCAAGAAAGTTTGAAGTGTACTGTGATACGTCTTTGAGGGGACTTGGATGCGTACTGATGCAAGATAGTATGGTAGTAGCTTATGCCTCTCGGCAATTAAAGTCTCATGAGGAAAATTATCCTACTCATGACCTGGAGTTACCAGCCATAGTGTTCGAGCTAAAAATCTGGAGACATTATCTGTATGGCCCACAGTTTGATGTTTTTCAGTGATCACAAGAGTCTGAAGTACTTGTTCGATCAGAAGGAGTTAAACATGAGGCAGCAACGGTGGATGGAATTCTTGAAAGATTACGAGTTTGAACTTAAATACAACCCAGGCAAGGCAAATGTGGTAGCTGACGCATTGAGTCGCAAGACTCTACACACTGCAACTCTGATGATGGAAGAACTTAAACTATTTGAGGCTTTTCGAGATATGAATTTCTCTGTTGTCAAAAGAAGGCGTAGTATAAGGTTGGGCAGTGTAAAAATAGAGAATGAGTTACTTCGTAGAATCAAGAGGGCTCAGAGGGATGAGGAACTAGTTTATAATTTGGCTGGTTTCCAAGATGTAGTATGGGATGAAAATGAAATGTTGAGATTCCATGGTCGGTTAGTAGTACCGAATGAAGAACTGAAGCAGGAAGTTTTGCAAGAGGCCCATAAAGGTAATTATGTTGTTCATCCTGGATCCACTAAAATGTATCATGATTTGAAGACTTCTTTTTGGTGGCCGGGTATGAAACGTGATATTGCGGAGTATGTAGCTCAGTGCCTAACATGTCAGAAGGTGAAGTATGAACATCAAAAACCTTCGGGACTTCTTCAACATCTGGAGATTCCCGAATGGAAATGGGACAGCATTGCCATGGACTTTGTAGTCGGACTTCCTCGGACGCTAGAAGGATTTGATGCCATCTGGGTAATTGTTGATCGGTTGACAAAATCAGCCCATTTCTTGAGCATCTGGACGACGTATAATACAGAAAAGCTTGGCAGGATTTATCTTCGAGAGATTGTGAAGCTACATGGAGTTCCCATCAGTATTGTCAGTGATCGTGATCCCAAGTTCACCTCTAAGTTCTGGGAGTCTTTTCCGCGGGCTCTCGGAATCCATTTGAGGTTGAGCACTGCTTATCATCCACAAACCGATGGCCAGACGGAATGCACTATTCCGGTTCTAGAGGATATGTTGCGGGCATGTATCTTAGATCAAGGAGGCAGTTGGGACAAATATATTCCTTTGGTAGAGTTTGCGTACAATAACAGTTATCAGTCCAGCATCCGAATGGGACAATATGAAGCATTGTACGGGAGGAAATGTAGATCCCCGTTATGTTGGGTTGAAGTTGGTGAGCGGAGTATTTTGGGGCCTGATATGATTCAAAGAAAATATGCAGCGGGCCCAGGCGAGACAGAAAATTTATTACGACAATCGTCATAAGCCCTTATCTTTTGAAGTGGGAGATCACGTGTTTTTGAGAATCACACCCACATCTGGACTCGGCAGGAGAATGGGAGTTAAGAAGTTGAGTCCGCGGTACTTGGGACCATATCTTATCTTGGATAGGATTGGAGAATCAGCTTATCGGTTGGCGTTACTGCATAATTTGTCAGGGATTCATAATGTATTTCATGTGTCACAACTGAGGAGATACCTCTCTGATCAATCCCTTGCGTTACAACCAGAAGAAGTGGAGTTAGGGGAAAACTTGATGTAACCTGTTCAACCGTTCCAAATTTTCGAGAGGTCTGTTAAACAACTCCGATCCAAGGAGATACCGTTGGTGAAAGTGTTGTGGAACAATAAATCGGCATATGAAGCCACTTGGGAGCGTGAAGCCGACATTCGAAATCGATATCCAGAACTTGTTAATTAGTAAGTAAATTTAATTTTGCGGACAAAATTTGCATTTTGGTAGGGAGAGTGTAACATCCCACATAATTAGGAAAACATATACATTACTATGAGGAATATGGAAGCATGTGTTAAATCCGTATATATGTGAATAATCTTAGGGTGTAATTAAATTGGGGTAGGAAAAGTATTATAGTTGCAATTATGTGGGGGAATATGCTTTAGGCATTCAAAACCTTAGTTAAAAGAATAGGATTAATGTAATCATAACGTATTAAAATGTTAGTTAAAATTTAGTAGTCATATGAAATAAAAATTAGTAGGGTCTCCCATGTGTTAAGCGAAATTTCGAAACATTAAATTTGGGCCTTTGTTCCATTGAGGGCTGCGGCCTTGAGCCTTAAAGAAGGGCATATGATCAGCCCAAAACCCTTCCTCCACCTTAACTAATCTTTACTTACCCTAAGAGGATCATGATCAATCCCTCATTGGCCAAAATGCACCACTTGGCAAAACCCCATCCTTGTTTCCCCTCACATGTGCGCATAGGGTATGTCAAAATTCTGATTTCTTGCTTTTGTGGACACAGCAAGTCAGCCACATTGCCTCCTCAAGCGGCCAATGAAGAGAGAGCAATCCACCTGCATGTTTTCCTATTGGACTAGAATCCCCACATGGCAAACTCCCTCATCCTGACCCCTTGTGATGCGCATGGAATGAATAGAAGGGAAGCTGATTTTTTTTTTTTGCTATGGTATCCAAACTGAAACAACCTTTTACATGCACCCAATGAGAAACTTGTAGTCAGCTTGCATGTCTTTTAATTGGGAAAAAACCTCACCCACTTTGCACCCATTTTTGCGCATGAAATGAGAGAGTGAGTCTAGTATTTCTTATCCTTGTTGCTCTTTATAATCAGCCTCAAACCCCCATTCTTTCATCCCCCATGCGCTGATTGTGTAGGATAAGTAGGTTGAAGATTTAACTTGTGTAACAGAAATAAACGTAACAACACCCCTCTCCTCTCATTCTTCCATGACTGTGAGTGAAGGAACACCAAAAGAAACACAAGATTGTACACTAGTCTCACCTCTTTTCCTATAAATCGTGGACCCCTAGAGAACTACCATCATCCAAGCATCCATCTCCTTCTTCTCCCTATTCGGCCGAAGCCCATCCTACAAGGAGGTATAGAAAATTCTCTTCTTCATTGTCTCTCTCTCTACCACGTTTGGTTGTTGAAGATGTCCTCTTGCATGTAGGTTTTGACTTAAGCTAATCCTCCACCCCCTTGTGCGCACAAGTCACCGTCTAGGAGGGCTAGACTTGCTGTTTTCGTGGAGCATAGGAAGTTGGGGTGTTGCTCCTTGTCCTCTTCGTGGTTCTTGGTGTATTTGCAAGAGGTAAATCTGAATTTAGAACTCCCTCTCCCTCTCTTCTGTTTCGGGTTTGCAAGAGGTATGTGTTAGGTGGCATTACCTTTTGTGACTGCTACCTAGTTACGGGATTGTGAATTGTTGCTCTCATGTGCTTTGAATTAACATACTATTCTATGTTCGTTGTATTATGCCTTGGATATGATATGTTGGATATTCTGTTTTGGAAAATACTTGTCTTTCAGCATCCTGATATTGGAAATCCATGAGATATATGTTATTACTTATTCATGAAAGTCAAAATTGGCTGCACAAAGGTCTCACCTTGATGCGCCTACATGAGGGTAAAAACAAAAAAAAATGGTCTTTGATGCGGAAGCATAGACAATCTATGCGCCTCATGTTTTAGGATCTGCCCGTTAAACATGTAGGGTTTAAAATTCATACCTTTTCACTTGAAGGTGTCAAAGTGGATGACTCCCTCTAACAGTAATCCACACGACTACCTCTTGGTTGCTTCTGAGAAACGCTTTCTCCCGGAACCCTCCCTTTCCTTGGAAGCTCGCTAGGCTGCGGCAAGGTGGAGGCTTTCAAGTGTTTTTGTTTATTTTTCTCAAGACTGTAATGTTGTCTTGAGGTTAGGCGAGAGGACCAATAAATGGAGGAAGAGAGATGAAGAGAAAGAGGGGCGGCCAAAATTAGGATTTTAGTCCAGAGAGACGCTGTATAACTTGATCTGAAGAAAAAGACGTTACTTTAACGTGGTTCAGCAAATCCCTTAATCAGCATTAAGAGATGGACGTTACATTTACGTTTCCTCATCAAATCCCTTAATCAGCATTAAGAGATGGACGTTACATTAACATTTCCTCATCAAATCCCTTAATCAGCATTAAGAGACAGACGTTACATTAAATATAATTTTATTTAAATTCATAATTCAAATAAAATAGAAATAATAAATCTCTATCTAATC
The DNA here is from genome assembly GCF_033153095.1 of Gastrolobium bilobum. Classification (NCBI taxonomy): domain Eukaryota; kingdom Viridiplantae; phylum Streptophyta; class Magnoliopsida; order Fabales; family Fabaceae; genus Gastrolobium; species Gastrolobium bilobum. The sequence continues at coordinate 68,336 of NW_026900137.1, forward strand.
ATATTAGATACAGATAAGGATAATTCAAAACTATCCTTAATTACCTAACCTCTTGAATTTAAATAAAATAAAATTCGATTTTATCCTAACCCGCAATTTAAATTTGAATTCAAATTCGAAATTCGAAAATTCAAAATTCAAATTCAAATTTCGAATTGCGCCAAAAACTTATTTTGGCCAAGTCAACTATTTGACTTGCTAGGATTCATGGCCCAATACCATATTGGGCTTACTAACATATTTGGGCTTATTAATAGAAAAATTAATCTTTCACTAATAGTCCAAAGGCGCATGATGATATTGGACTTGGAGTTCAACTCCAACCCAATTACACCTATAGTCTTGAAAAACCCAATAACACTTATTGGTCCAAACTTGCTAAATATAAGCAATCAAGAATAACCTTAGTGTGTGACCCATTAGGCTCAATTAGTCACTGATATAAATAAACTTGAACCAATTAAACTATTTTAACATGCCCAATTTATCTAATGACCACATAAGATTCTAGCAATGCTCTGCAGCCCCAGAACTAATTGAGTTGATCAAGTGATCTACCTTTCTAATTTGGATACCGTGCCAGCATCATCCCTCACAACGTCATTCACATTTAGTCGAGAGCAAGGATAGAGTATCATCTCTCTTTATTGACTAAATATAATATTTCACAGCAACTAGGAATCTTCTTCCATTGACTCTAAGATAGATCATGACTGTTCATGATCTCTTACTATGCATAGATTCCCGAGTCAACTAGAAGTCATCCAAGCCCTACCGGTCTTGTGAATGACTAATCCCTTATAGGGGATTGTGAAGTCCTTTCGGCATGTTCATATATACTCATGTATTCGAGTCATACCCAAGAGTACACTGTTCTCCCCATTTTTTAGGCGGATAAAGTTGTACAATCAAAGTATAACTCTAGGACATAGTATTTGATGACATCCTTAAGTCTAGGACGATCTGCACTACCAAACGATGAGAGACTTTACAAATCCAATGATACTCTCTATAATGAATCCTTGTGGAGTCTCTCGGTAGGTCAGTTCAGTGCTATCTGTTCTCTAACAGATCCACCTACGTCATCACCTAAAGCATCACCATGCCTGCATTCCATGAGGTTCCTACCTCGTATCTTTATACAAGTAAATGATGTCGTACTAGTCTTATTGAGATCACCAATACCCTTTCTTGGTGATTCAAGACCAGGAACAGATTTTAGATAATAGACATACAGTGTCCTCGAGTCCTCATGATCATGATCCCTATCATAGATCCCCGAGTGAACACATGTTCTATTCATAGGGTCTTTATCTTTATTCACCTATTAACAATAAAATATTGGCGAGACATAAATATGATAAAGATAAAGTTTGCTCAAATTTATAAATCATGAAATACCACTTCGAAAAAGGTGTTCATATGATAAAACAGATTGTCTCTTGGAAACCTATATACTAACAATCTCCCACTTGGCCTAGAGCCAATCAGGTCGACGTGTCAAACCTAAAGACTCATAATGACTATCATGTTTTCTCTGAGAGAGACCCTTCGTCAGAGAATCGGCCAAATTATCATTAGTGGGGACGTAGTCCATCTTTATTTCCAGTCTTTCAATAATCTCCCGGATGAGGTGATACTTGCGGAGCACATGCTTGGATCTCTGATGAGACCTGGGTTCCTTGCCTTGGGCTATTGCACCAGTGTTGTCACAATACAAAGATATTGGATCAAAAATGCTCGGAACTACTTCAAGTTCTGCAATGAACTTCTTGATCCAAACTGCCTCCTTAGCCACTTCTGAAGCCGCTATGTATTCTGCCTCTGTAGTAGAGTCTGTCGTGGTCTCTTGCTTGGAACTCTTCCAAGAAACTGCTCCACCATTTAAGGTGTAGATGAAGCCTGACTGAGATTTACAGTCGTCTTTATCACTCTGGAAGCTAGCATCAGTGAACCCCTTCACTTTCAGCTCATTACTGCCACCATAAACCAGAAACAAATCCTTAGTCCTTCTCAAGTACTTAAGGATTGTCTTCACGGCCGTCCAGTGACTCTCTCCAGGGTCAGACTGGTATCGGCTCATAATGCTTAAAGCATAAGAGACGTCTGGTCTTATACATTGCATGGCATACATGATGGATCCAATTACTGATGCATATGAAATCCTCTCCATGCGTTCCCTTTCGGCAGGTGTCTTAGGACACATGATGAATGCCATGACCGACAAGAAGAAAACCCCTTTTCGACCCGTCCATGCTAAACCTCTTTAGCATCTTGTCTATGTACGTGGATTGGGATAATCCCAGCAATCTCTTGGATCTATCTCTATAGATCTTAATACCTAGTATGTAGGCTGCCTCTCCCATATCCTTCATGGTGAAGTTCTCTGACAACCAAACCTTTGTGGACTGTAACATGGGAATGTCATTTCCAATGAGCAATATGTCATCTACATATAGCACAAGGAAAACAACAGCACTCCCACTAACCTTCTTGTAGACACATGGTTCATCTTCATTCTTGATAAAGTCGTTACCCTTAACAACTTCATCAAAACGAAGATTCCAGCTCCTGGAAGCTTGCTTAAGCCCATATATTGACTTCTGAAGTTTGCATACCATATGCTCTTGGCCTTTGGACTCAAAACCATCAGGTTGTGTCATATACACTTCCTCCTACAAGAAACCATTCAAGAAGGCGGTTTTGACATCCATTTGCCAAACTTCATAATCATAATATGCGGCTATCGCTTGCATGATCCTAATAGATTTGATCATGGCAACAGCCGAGAAAGTTTCCTTATAGTCAATTCCTTGTCTTTTGAAAGTTCGAATTGGCCTTGAAGGCCGTAGCATGTGAGAGGGAAAAACAAAAAAAATTTCCCGCAAGCGGAATACACATGCATGTCAATATACATACTTTAAGACGTATGTCATACCTTGTTCGTGAAAACTGAAGATGATCAAGGTAGGTCTGAAGGGTTCAGACCCTCTAACGTTGATCCACACCACCCGCGTCTAGATACAGGAACTCCTTCCAGTAAAGCCGCCGATTGATCACCACAATAAGGTTTGCTATGCGCTCAATGTGTGATGAAAGGAAACTATGTAAAAGTGTTTAGAAGAGTTAAGTTTTCAGAGAGAAAACCTCACAAAAGTGGCGCAGGAATAAGGAGAGAATGGCTTGGCTTTTCACAAAACCCTAGGAGGAACTTATATGCTATTAGGCGCACAAGAAGTGATCAAGAGAGTCATGATGCAATCAGATTTTTAATCCTCAAAATCCCTTCAAAAGGGCGCACCAACAAGGAGAAATAAGAGGATTTGCTGCAAATCAAATCTTGTCAAATCTTGCCAACAACATCCTATCATATATTTATGATATTAGGTTCAAAGCCTAATCCAATATCTGATCATAAATCATCATATAATCAGCTATATGGTGCGCCCCATATAGCCTAAATAATGACCAGATACATTTGAGTAGTTGCATTCAAACTTGAATCAAATCACTCAAATATTCTCCCAACATATCGTATCTTCTGGAGCTGATTCTGATGACTAACCAACAACCAAATCAGTGCCCCAAATCTTCTTAGATTATGTTCAAAAGATTTCCTCTTGATATGTTCCAACAAGATCTCATCTTATCCTTTTGTTATGAAACAACTTTTCATAGCCAATTCAAATTCAAATTTCAAACATTTGAATTCAAACTTTCAAACACTTAAATTTTAAATTCAAATTCAAATTCAAATTCTAAATTCAAATTCAAATTTCAAATTTCAAAATTCAAATTTCAAATTTCAAAATTCAAATTCAAATTTCAAATTTCAAAATTAAAATTTCAAATTCGAATTTCAAAATTCAAATTCAAAATTCAAAATTCAAAATTCAAATTTCAAATTTCAAATTTCAAATTCAAAATTCAAAATTTAAACATTTGATAATTAATTTAACTAATTAAATTAATTAGTAATGACTTGGACTATCCAAGCCCATTACAATGATCCATGCGCCCTCCACCTCTTCAGGTGGAGTTCCAAACAACTTCTTGGGCTAATAACTATTATTAGGCCCAATACCTTTAATGCTAGAGCATCTAGACAATTAGGTGTTTGCGTGTGACCCATTAGGTCCAACATAGCCACTGACATAAATGAGCCTGGGCCCAATAAGCTCACAACCCACCTAATGACAACACAGAGCACTAGCAATGCTTTGTTGCCCCAGAACTAGTTAGATTAATGATTTGATCATCCTATTAAACATATTTGGTTGCCGTATGTTTATCCCATCGTCTCGGTTACCTTCCCATAAAACCTAGGGTAAAGAAACGTATCATCCCTTGCGGTTTAGGGTTAGCTTTTTATGAAATAGGGAGTCTTCAATTTACTGACTCTAAAGACAGATCATCTTATGATCTCTTTTACTATACATACATTCCCGAGTCACTGTAAATGTCATCCTGATTTCTCCGGTTTAAGGATAACCTAATCTCTTACAGAGATTTGACGAATTCTTTTAGCTTATTACCCTAGCCTTGTGCCGTATCAGGACAAGCCCAAGAGCATACCTATGAGTCTCCATGTTTCAGGAAGACGAGGTATACAATCAAGGCATGCCTTCTAGAACACAGTCTAAGTGATAACTTCTGGTCTACAGAAAGACATACCCAAATATATAGAGATTACTCTAATGATACTATCTGTGAGATTTCCTCATAGAGTCTCTTTGTGGGTCCGTTTAGTGCAAGCTATACCCTTATAGGTCCACCCACGACTTTATCTAAGACATCTCCATATCTGTAGCACATGAGGTCTATACCTTGTATCCATATACAAGTAGATAAGTCGTGCTAGTCTTACTCGAGATTACTGACCCCATTCTCAGTATCTCTAGACTAGGAACATAAAATTAGGAATAAACATCTGGTATTCTTGAATCCTCATGATTGTGATCTCATCACAGATACTCAAGAGATACCTATTTTATTCCACGAGATTTATCAAGTTATTCATAATATATTAACATTAATATCGAGATAGAATTATGAAACAAGATAAAGAGTGCTTTTATTTATTTGCGACAATATTAAAAAGGTCTACATCTATGTCCTTATTTAATCATAAGATTGTCTCTAGGACACCCAAATACTAACAAGCTCCCACTTGGCCTAGAGCCAATCAGACCTAAGTCGTATACCCAAAGCCTCATAATGACTATCATGTTTTCTCTGAGAAACAGTCTTTGTCAGAGAATCGGCCAGGTTATCATCTGTGGGAACATAATCCATCTTTACATCCATTCTATCAATGATTTCTCTAATCAGGTGATATCTGCGGAGCACGTGCTTAGATCTTTGATGAGACCTAGGTTCCTTTGACTGTGCAATGGCTCCAGTGTTGTCGCACAGCAACTGTATGGGCTCATCCACGCTTGGAACCACCCTAAGTTCAGATATGAACTTCTTGATCCACACGACCTCCTTAGCCGCTTCTGAAGCAGCTATATATTCAACTTCTGTCGTTGAATATGTTGTTGTCTCCTGCTTGGTTGCTGTCATTAAAGATGGTGACGAGGCAAGTAACCAGCCCGCTAAGGTGATCGTGGTGTCCAAAGAACCTCCTGCTGCCAAAACTCAATGAAGGTCCGGGATGCCAGTTATCTTTGTAATTTTTAGTTTTATTTGGGGCTTTTGAAGCCCTTTTTTGATTTGTAATGAATATTACCGGTTTTACCCCGATTTTAATTTTCTCTTTGAGACTTTTTTCACATCATCATATTTCGCTTTACCATTTGACGTCTTGCATTTTATATTTTTTGAATTACCGTATATGCATTTATCTAGGTATTCGATTTTCATAGACTGCCATGGTTGCCTGATCATTCATTGAATACCTCTAAAGATTTAGTATTTCTTGGCATTCTGACAAACTGGCTTGTGCCTTTGTCATCTAAGTTTATAACTTAGGCAATTTTCACGTATTTCAAACCTTGTCCGAGCTGTTTCCATCTGGGATGGGTTACAACCGGGGTAGATTTTACTTTCTTAACCCATGCATTTTGCGAGTTCCATGTGAAGTTTTATCTGAGTTTATCCCATCCTTAACGGCGATTGTTACAACTTAAATAAATTTCATTTTCTAAACTCGTGCATTTTACGAGCTTTATATTATTGACCTAGCCAAGGTCCAAGCATTGTATGGATTCCGCTTTCTGTCATTTTCCATGACGCATATTTGTTTTGACTTAACCATTTTGGTAAGTCTGTATTAATAATGGGTCTTGTCTTTACTGACTTAACCATTTGTCATAATTTGAATTTTGTAATCCAGTTTTATCTAAGGTAAAGACAACATTGTCACCTGTTCCACTTTGGTTTTTGGACCAAAATAAGGAGCATTTCGACTTGATCAGAGTCATCGTGACAAATTGTACTTGTACCTCGGATTTTGTATTGATGCATCAAAAATAGATAAGGATAAATCTTTAAAAGAAAAATTCCTCGTTTATTGATATCAAATTGTCAACTACATGAATTTGCCGGCATATTCGGCTTTAGTTATATCCCTAAGAGAGGAAAATACTTCGTCTAAGAAAACTTCAAATAAATTGAAATATTGCAAAACTTAGAAGGTGGATCCCGAATTTAGCTGTAATATATCTTCAGCTTATCCGCATTCCAGGTTCTTTTAATTCCTTTGCCTTCTATTGTTTCTAGGACATAAGCTCCTTTTCCGAGCTTTTCTTTAACTCGGTATGGACCTTCCCAGTTTGCAGCTAGCTTTCCGTCTTTGACGTTTTTATTGCCAATATCTGCCCTCCTGAGTACCAAGTCATTTTTCTCAAAGATTCTTGGTCTCACTTTTTTGTTATATCTGGCTGCTATCTGTTGTTTAGCCATCATATCTCGACAGTGAGCTGTAACTCTGGCTTCGTCAACAAGATCTAACTCAATAGTGAGTAGTTTGTTATTTTGTTGCTCGCCTTGTTTGATACTATACATCCTTCTCCAAGAGGGTTCTTCAATTTTCACCGGGATCATGGCTTCGCATCCATATGTCAGTCTAAAAGGGGTTTACGCCGTTGCAGTTTGGATACTCGTCCGGTATCCCCAGAGGACGAAGTATAGCTGCTGAACCCAGCTTTCTTTGGCGTCGAACATCCGTTTCTTGAGACCGTCAACATTTACCTTGTTCGCTGCTTCAGCTTCCCCATTTGACTGTGGGTGCTCAACGGATGCGAAGCGATGTTTAACTTGTAAGTCTTTCATCAATTCCTGGAATCTTTTATCAGCGAACTGTGTTCCATTGTCAGTTATCACCTCGGCCGGTATTCCAAATCTGGAGACAATATTCCGTTCAAAGAAGCTTTGTACTCTTGCCGATGTGATCGTGGTGATTGGTTCTGCTTCTATCCACTTGGTGAAGTAATCCACAGCTACAATCAACCACTTTAATTGTCCTTCAGCAGTTTTGAAGGGTCCCAGCAAATCTATTCCCCATTTGAAAAAGGGCCATGGAGCCGAGAAATATTTCAGTTCTTCTGGTGGTGAAAAGATTAGCTTAGCATGCTTCTGACAACTGTCGCATCTCTTGACATGCTCTTTAGAGTCTGCCTCCATAGTCGGCCAATAATAACTAGCTCAGAGGGCTTTTCTAGCCAAAGCTCTACTCCCTATATGATGGCCATTGATTCCTCCATGTATCTCAGCCAGCACATAGTTTACTTCTTCCGAGTTCAAACATTTCAGCATGGGGATGTGTAACCCCTTTCTAAACAGCTGGTCGTTCACAATTGTGTATTGTGCCGTATCTCAGACCAGCTTCCTGGATTCTAGTTGATCCTCTGGAAATATTCCTTTCTCAAGGTATGCCATTATGGGTTGCCCCTAGTCATTTTCCGAGGTGATGATCATCACGCAACTCGACAAAGTTATGCTTTGTTGTATCACTGTTCCGTGGTTACCTGGATTTTTGGTACTCACCAATTTAGACAAGATATCAGCTCAACAATTTTCCCCTCGAGGAATGTGAGTAACTTGAACTTCCTCGAAATCGGCCATTATCTCTTGAACCTTGTTCAGGTATTTCATCAATAGAGGGCCTTTGGCCTGATACTTTTCTTCTATCTGCGAAGTCACCAGTTGTAAATCACTGAAGGTTTTTACCTTCTTGGCTCCGTGCTCTTTAGCCTGCACTAATCCGGCTATCAAAGCTTCATACTCTGCTTGATTGTTTGAAATTTGGAAGCCCAAGTTCAAGGAGTGTTCTATTGTCACTCCTTCTAGACTTTCGAGTATGATTCCAGCTCCACTTCCTCTGTCGTTGGAGGATCCATCTATATAAACCTTTCAGGTACTCCCAGATTCCTTTTGTTCTGGGTTCACCGGTGTTAGTTCCATTATAAAGTCGACCAAAGCTTGTGATTTGATGGCCTTTCTACTTTCATATGTTATGTCGTACTCACTGAGCTTAATTGTCCAGTTAGTCATTCTTCCTACCACGTCCGGCTTGTGCAACACCTGCCGTATTATCTGATTAGTCCAGACTATTATCTGATGTCCCTGAAAATATAGCCGCAATCTCCTAGCCGTGATCAGCAAAGCGAAGGCCATTTTTTCTAGCTTTTGATATCTGACCTCCGCACCTTGTAAGGCTCTACTGATAAAGTAAATCAGCTCTTGGCCTTTATTGGTTTCATTGATCAGGACAACACTTATTGCCTCTTCCCCCACAGCCAGATACAGGATCAGAGTATCTCCTGGTTCTGGCTTTGACAACACTGGTGGGGTTGCCAAGCATTTCTTGACCTTTTCGAACGCGGCTTGGCATTCTGGATTCCATCCTTCCATTGCTTCCTTCTTTAATAATTTGAAGAATGGGAGGGCATTCTCAGCAGACTTTGGTAAGAACCAAGTTAATGCAGCCAGTCTACCAGTTAATTGCTGAGCCTCCTTTTTATTCTGGGGTACCTTTATATCAAGTACTGTCTTGCACTTGTCAGGGTTTTCTTCAATTCCTCTATGGGTTAAAATGAAACCCAAGAACTTCCCAGCTGGGACTCCAAACGCACATTTTACCGGGTTTAGACAGATGCGATACTTCCTGAGCTTCTGAAAAGTTTGCTCAAGATCTTGGACATGATTTGTCATATCATCAATATATACTTCTACATTTTTTCCAGCTAATCTTCAAACACCTTATTCATCATCCTCTGATAAGTTTCCCCTGAGTTTTTAAGCCCAAATGACATCACATTGTAGCAGTAATTGACTTTTTCAGCAATAAAGGCAGTTTTTTCTTGATCCCGTGGGTACATTGGAATCTGGTTGTAACCAGAGTAAGCATCCATGAAAGACAACAATCGAAATCCAGCCGAATAATCTCACAGCTGGCCTATGTTAGGCATAGGGTAGGAGTCTTTTGGGCAGACCTTATTCAAGCCATATTGTGTATTGTATTTCCCGAATGAACCCGGCATCTAACAACTCTTTCACATGTTCCTCCAGGACTTGTTTCCTCTCTGGTCCTAACTTCCTTTTCTTTTGTGAAACCGGTATGGATCCAGGGAAAACTGCCAAATTGTGGCAGCAGAAGGCGGGATCTATGCCGGGGATTTCTGATATTTCTAGGCAAATACATCTGTGTTGCTTTTGAGGAACCCGACTAATTCTTCTTTGATTTGAGGATCTATGGTCTTACCAATTCGGGTAAATTGACTGGGTTCTTCCCCAAATACGAGGTTTTCTAACTCTCCATCGGGCTCAGGCCTCAGGATTTCTTCTTCTCTCATGTCCAGTTCAACTATAACAACCCTAAATATTGTATCATGATTAATGAAGAATTATGATAATTAATAAACGAGACATTTCAGATGAAATAGTTTATGATTAAGTAAATTAGAAGTATGGGTCCAATGGACCAAAGACGTAAGCATTAGGGATCCAATGAATTCATGGATCAAAGTATAACCCAACAAAGGAAGTTTTAATTCCATTTAATGTGGACAAGTCCAAGTGATACAAAGAAAGCTCTATATGATAAAGTAAAGTCCAATAAGGTAAATGAAACCCAAGTCAAGTTAAAGCCCAAAGTAAGGCCATTACAAAAAAAGAAAAAAAGAAGTACTATATGACTAGGAATTAAATTAGAATTATTTCCCTACAAGCAAGAAGCCCACGGTTTTACTAGAGAAAACAAGCTCTAAGAAGTCAATTTAAAGTGTCATAAAATCATGGAAAAATAGGCACAAATTAGGTCAGGTTAATATGTTAAAGGTCCATAATCTTAAGGAATAAATCATGGTCCAAAATTAAAGGAAATCTTTTCCTTCCAAGCATTTAAAATCCGCGGCCTAGGTGTAGGAAATGAATTTGATTTTATTTGATTTTCAAGCCATTAAATGCAAATCGAATTTCCTTAAGTCAAGCCAGTCAAATTCCTTTAAACAAGGAAGTTAGGATTATGATGATTAGTAGTCAATCACTTTCCCTAAATCAAGCAAATTGATGACAATATGTCAATCAATCAAATAATTCTGTTTCTTAAATCAAGGAAGCAACCTTTATAACGATTAGTCACACCTCATCAATCCCTTAAATCAAGGGAGCAACTTTTAATGACGATTAGTCACACATCATCAATTCCTTAAATCAAGCAATCACTAAATTTCCTTAATCAAGGAAATTGACATCATGTTCTTGTCCCTAAATTAAGCAATCTAACCTATGACAACAAATCACCACCTTACTCTCATTTAATGTGATCGAAACCTACCAGCAATCAAGTAATGGCAAGGCTTCTAGGTTGCCTATTTGAACAAGCTTTAGTCTCTCCTTTTTCCCTCTATAGCCGCGGCACTACCAAAGGAAAGAACAAAGAGTTTAGTTCATTTTGTGAAGTCCATGAATGCTTCGAAATGGTGAGTGTGTTAGTGAGAAATACCTAATTGTTCCAAGATCAAATACAAGCCTGGATCTTAGTCCTTCTTCCTAATAATTCCACCAAAGAACCCTTCATCTCTAAGCAAGAAAATCCCTCTTCTCCTCTCTTTAAGCTTGCGGCCTTGTATGTTCAAGGAGGAAGGAAGTTCATTCAAGAAGATTCAAAGTAGTCAAAGGTCAAGAAGTGTTTCCTTAAGTCGTTGATCATCATCAAAGGTAAGCCTATGAACCTTCTTGGTTAGGAATGACATGTAAAAGCATGAAAGTGATATCCTAAGTATATGATCCCTAGAAGGCCGAACCATGTATGATAATTATAAGCATGAAGAGATGTTTAAATGATATGAAAGATGATGAAATGATGATGTTAGATTAGCATGTTTAGTAGCCTAGGTTCTAAATCAATTTTGCATGATCATAACCTTAGTTGGCCGAATATATAAGATGATGTTTTGAATGACGCTCTAGGATTTAAATATGATAAATTATCAATAATGTTAGAAGCATGTTTTAGAAGTAATCCCTTAGGTATTTTAGGGCAATAAGGTCGAATGGTATGTAGCTAAAAGAGGTTTTATTTGATTAATGTTGAAAGGATCTAACCATGTTAAGTTAATAATATAATTGAAAGCATGTTTTAAAAATTATATTCCTAGATGTTTATCTATGGTGGCCGAACCTATACATGCCTAGAATGAAATCTTTAATAATTCTATTAAGTGTTATGATGACCTAATAATGTCCTAAAACCTACACAAGTGGGTAAGTAAGCAAAACAACTCCTCTAGGTAATTAAACCTGCAAAGGCCGAGACCTATACATGGATAAAACACAAATGTTGAATGTTATATAAGTTACTAAAAGATGATATGATGATGTTAGGGAGTCAAGGGAGCAAACAGGCAAGTAAAGAGATCAAAAATTGAAAGTATACAAGTAAAGAACGACAAGCACTGTAAGTGTTTACAGTTGTTGAAGTAATCTCTCTATGTATGCCACCATTATGAAACTATGATAAGTTATGGTCTGACTGCAATATGTTTATAGTGCTTTACATTATGTGATTATGATATTTTTGAAACTTAAAACCATGCTATTAAATGTTGGCCTGTGCACTGATACTCCAGTTGCAACCTGACGAGGACTCTGGGTATCTCCGTAAGTCCGTAAAAGCCGGCAGGAATATGATGATGATGATGATGGCATGATATTTTTATATTATGATGTTAAATGTTCCATTTTGTATTGTTATTATAAACTGTTGCAGGAGTAAGCGTCATAGTTGGAGAATGCTCCAGCTGTGAACCTTACTGAGATTTTCCCCAAAATCTCACCCCCTTGACCACCCATTTCAGGAAAAGATGAAAGAAAGTAATAAGAAAGTTATGTGGGAAAGAAAGGGTAAGAGACTGGTACGTAAAGAAGAAGAAACTCCACCTACCTGGGAAGAGAAATTAAAGGATCTAACAGATAGAGGCCTATGGACTGAGGCTATGAAATTATTAATAGAAGCTTTTCCACATTATGATTTCGATGAAGCACTAAGTACACAATGGCTAGAGGAACCACAACCACATTATGACTGGGCTTATGATGCGGCATAAATTATGTTTTTATTTATGATTAGTTAATCTTTTTGGGATTACATTAAATAATGTTTAGTGTTATTTATTTTGTATTGACGTTTTAACGCTTTTAATTTTATATGGAATAAGTATGGTTATGTGTTTCCATTCCGCACTCTGATATTTGCATTCGTAAAGTTTAAATTTAGACTTCCGCGCGTTGAATGCATGATGAAGGTGCACCCTATATGTATTTACATTTGGGGTGTTACATTTATGGTATCAGAGCAAAATTTCGGATTAGGATGGAACACTAACCATTTGCTGTATCTATGTACAGCAAGATGCCTCCACGAAGAACCCCTACGCAAGATATACAAGGACAAATTAACACGTTGCGGGACACCATCACCCAATTACAAACCAACACGGGAGATATGTTTCAGAATATAATGAATGAGATCAGAAGGAACCCAAATGCTAATGCAAACAATAACGGAGCAAGCGGCTCGGGAACAGGAGCCGGGGGTCATGGTGAAGGACCCTGACCTCCTCCAGGAAACGGTGCGGCAGGTCAAGATAACCAAGGACTACTGTTGACGTTTAGAAAGCACAAATCACCCTCCTTTCAAGGAAGTCCTGACTCAATGGCAGCTGTACAATGGCTGCAAGCAATGGACAAGATTTTTCGAGTTATCCAATGCATCGAAGATCAGAAGGTGCTATTCTCGACGTACATGCTGGAAGGAGATGCTCACCACTGGTGGGCGAATGCGTCCCAACCGTTGGAAATGCAGAATGCGGTTATAACTTGGGCCGTGTTCGAGGAAATGTTCTTGGAGAAATACTTTCCGATGTCAATCCGGGATAGTAAACAAGGAGAATTTGACAAACTGGTTCAAGGAACGATGACGGTGGACCAGTATCATGCTAAGTTTAATGAGTTACTAAGATTGGCAACGTACAGAGGAGCAATGCCTTTACCAGACTTTCTGATGGCGAAGTTTCAAAGGGGTCTGAATCCCAGAATTGCTGAGCTAGTAGCCGGCAACGACCCATGTGACTTTGCAACCCTAATCAATCGATGCAGAAGAGTGGAAGCTATTGGCCAACAGAAGAAACCCGTGGAAGCTAGCGGGAATGGTTATAAAGGAAAGACTGGACCATGGCGAGGAAACAACGGAGGAAAGCCCTGGCAGCTGACACGAGTTGTCGAACTCGCGCAAATTAAAAATTAATTCTTTAGGGTTCAGAAAATTTGCAGTAAAGTGGAAACCCTAAGTCGTCTCTCAAGGAAATTGTTTTGGTTAAAATCGCTTATGAGAACAGAAAATTAAAGGGGGGGTTTTGGATTTTGATTCAATAATTAAAAAGGCAGAATATAAATTTGGAATAAAAATTCGTAATTAAAAATAACCAACCTAAGGTTTGGGTTCCATGGACGTCTTTCCTCGGATAAGAAGATATCAGAATCGTGATTGATTTGTCAATCGGATCAGAATCCTTATTTCCAATTGACAACCCTCTCTAAGCGATCGCTTAGCATTTGATCAAAGACGATGCTTCTACTCATACAATCGCAGAGTATCAGCCCGCTTGATTTAAGGTCATAGGGTCAATCAACCTAATCATCAAATCTGATGATTAATCCCTTTCCATAATCGCAATCGCGAACCTCAGATTGAATATCCACGATCGCACGATATCAATCTGAGTTGGGAAGGGAAACAAAACTGATTTGAAATAAACGCAGATCCTCAAGACCAATACATGGAATCCATTACCCTTAGATTGATTAAAAGGTTCTTAGCCTCGCATGGATAAGGTAAACATAATTGAAATAAAAAGAAGAAGAAGAAGAAGAAGAAGAAAAAAGATGAAGAACGCAATTGAATAAAAACTCAGAGAGAACTTCTCTGTTGTAAAAACTGACTACCAAGGGTTTCCTAGAGTCCCCTTTAAATAGCCGTCACGCAGGACGGCTAGGGTTTCATCGCTTCAGCCCAAACATAAAATAAAAAACCGAATAAAATAAAATGAAACAATAAAACTTGGCTTTGGGTCACTTAAGTAATTGGGTTTTAATTTAAATTACAAGCCCAATAGTCAAACAAAACTTCAGCAAAACGCGTCCAACTTGGTGTCCGAAATCGACCAGCTTCTAGTCCGAATTGGGCTTAGAGCTCTGCATAAGAATTGTAGCTCTCTGTGTTATCTGAAAAACCCAACAAGAACGGAGTCAATCCGACAACTATGGACCGAGATATGGCCAAAATACAGAAGTAACGTAAAGCTGAAAAATTCTGACGAAAATAAATTAAACCCAATTAAAAACTAAAAACCTAAATTAACTCTAACAATCATTATTTTATTCAAATAAATCCTAAAAATACTAATCAAGAGTAACAAATAAGTGTAACAAAATATGTGTTATCAGCAGCCCAGGCGAGATGACAACAAGTTCAAGAGACCCGGAAAGTACCGGGGAAACAACAGCCACAACAACAAACCTCCGAACTGTCCAAAATGCAAGAAGCCCCATTACGGTAACTGTCTAAGTGGAACCCCAAACTGCTACAAGTGTGGAAAAGAAAGACACTATGTCAAGAACTGTCCACTATGGGGAAACCAACAAGCAACAGAAGAAGCACCAAGGATGGGCAGAGTTTACACCCTCGATCAACACACGGCAGACCAGGCAGCTGAACTGGTCAAAGGTACGATCTATATTTGCCATGAAAATTTAGATGTACTATTTGATTCTGGTGCTACGAATTCTTTTGTCGCCGATTATGTGGCGAAAGCGTACGATTTATTTACTGATAGACTGCAAGTACCTATGCGGATCATGACCGCGACGGGAAAAGTTGCTAAGGCGTACCTACTATGTAGAGACGTCGCATTTATCTATGAAGGAAAGAAGTACAAACAGGACTTCATAGTCCTCACACTAGAGAAGATCAATGTGATTCTAGGGATGGACTGGCTCGCCAAGCAGCGAGTGGTGATTGACTGCAGCAATCGCAGTTTGATTATCGGCAAAGAAGGAGCGGAAGAAAACTCAGCGCCTGAAACAGGAGAATGCTCCATGATGATGATGGGAACTCTTGTAGGAGAAGAAGAGATACCACTGTCCAACATTCTAGTGGTTAAGGAGTTTGAGGATGTTTTTCCCGATGGTATCACCAATTTCCCTCCAGAACGAGAGGTACAATTTTCAATTGAGCTAGTACCGGGAACTGGGCCAATTTCAATTGCGCCCTACCGTATGTCACCACTTGAACTTGTGGAATTAAAGAAGCAATTGGAAGACTTAATAAAGAAAATTTTTATCAGACCCAGTATGTCTCCATGGGGAGCGCCAATATTATTTATGAAGAAGAAGGACGGGTCAATGAGACTATGCACGGATTACCGACAGCTCAACAAGGTTACTGTGAAGAACAAGTACCCACTGCCTCGTATTGAGGACTTAATTGATCAGCTGAGAGGTGCAAGAGTATTTTCAAAGATCGATCTCCGATCAGGATATCATCAGATCCGGATCAAGCCAGAAGACGTTCCGAAGACAGCATTCAGATCAAGATATGGGCACTACGAGTACCTGGTCATTCCTTTCGGACTGACAAATGCCCCAGCAGTGTTCATGGGGTATATGAATCAAATATTCAAACCTTATCTGGATCAATTTGTTGTCGTGTTTATCGATGACATATTGATATACTCAAAGAGCAAGGAGGAGCATGAGGAGCATCTGAGAATCGTGCTGCAAATATTACGGGAGAAACAGCTATACGCCAAACCATCCAAATGTGAATTTTGGCTGCCCGAGATTCAATTCCTTGGGCATGTGATATCAGATAAAGGAGTAGCGGTGGACCCCAGTAAAATCAAAGCAGTAGTTGACTGGGAGCGACCCAAGACGGTCACAGAGATAAGAAGCTTTCTTGGATTGGCAGGGTATTATAGAAGATTTATTGAAGGATTCTCGAACCGGGTGTTACCACTCACCCGATTGACAAGGAAGGAAGTCCCTTTTGTGTGGACTGATGAATGCGAAGTTTGCTTTCAGGAGTTAAAGAAGGCTGACGACAGCCCCAGTGCTGACATTACCAAACCCTGAAGAACCATTTGAAGTTTATTGTGATGCCTCAAAGATGGGTTTGGGATGTGTGCTTATGCAAAATGGCAGACCAGTCGCGTACGCATCTCGACAGTTGAAGTCACATGAAGAGAATTATCCCACTCATGATCTTGAGTTGGCAGCAATCGTATTTGCTTTGAAGATATGGCGTCATCACTTATACGGTGCTACTACGACAGTATATAGTGACCACAAAAGCCTCAAGTACTTATTTGATCAGAAGGAGCTGAACATGAGACAGCGCCGATGGATGGAATTCCTGAAAGATTATGACTTTGAACTAAAGTATCATCCCGGCAAGGCGAATGTAGTTGTTGATGCCTTGAGCAGAAAAGTCAGAGGAATTGCAAGTATGATGATAGCCGAACAACAATTGATTGAAGATTTCCGAGATTTAAATCTCGCAGTGGTAAACAGTGAATGCAGACAGGAATATTACGCAGTACAAATCCAAGATGAACTCTTAGAGAGGATCAAGGAAGCCCAACAAGCCGTAGATTGTTTGAAACGGTTAAGAAATCAACCTGGAGTTAGTTTAAATCAACAAGGTATAATTACCTTTCAAGGGAAAATTGTCGTCCCTACACGACTCTTGAGAGATGAAGTGATGGAAATAGCCCACAAGAGTCAGTACTCGATTCACCCAGGAGCCACCAAAATGTACGCAGACATGAAGAATAATTTCTGGTGGAAAGGAAT
Organism: Gastrolobium bilobum; assembly: GCF_033153095.1. Taxonomy (NCBI): domain Eukaryota; kingdom Viridiplantae; phylum Streptophyta; class Magnoliopsida; order Fabales; family Fabaceae; genus Gastrolobium; species Gastrolobium bilobum. The sequence goes on from NW_026900137.1 coordinate 85,691, forward strand.
GAAGAGAGATGTTGGAAGATTCGTAAGCAAATGTATGGTGTGCCAGAAAGTAAAGATAGAGCATCAACGACCAGCGGGCACCCTACAGCCCTTGCATATTCCCGAATGGAAATGGCAAAGTATTTCTATGGACTTTGTAACCAGTCTACCCAGAACTCAAGCAGGCTACGATGCCATCTGGGTAGTGGTCGACAGATTGACCAAGTCAGCACACTTTATACCGGTGAAAGGAACGTACACGACAGAGAAGCTGGCTCAAATTTATGTGAAGGAGATTGTAAGACTGCACGGAGTACCAGAAAGTATAATCAGTGATCGGGATCCTAAGTTTACATCCCGATTCTGGTATTCATTACAGCAGGCGTTCGGAACTCAATTACGATTGAGTACGGCGTACCATCCGCAGACAGACGGACAGACTGAAAGAACAATACAGACACTGGAAGACATGTTAAGAGCTTGCGCTTTAGAAAGAGAAGGTTGTTGGGATCAGTATCTGCCTTTGGCAGAATTTTCTTACAACAACAGTCATCATGCAAGTATAGGAATGGCCCCGTATGAAGCTCTGTATGGAAGAAGGTGTCAAACACCTGTATGCTGGGAAGAAGTAGGCGATAAAGAAATGTTTGGGCCAGATATGGTGAACGAAACAACTAAGCAGATAAAGATGATTCGTGACAGGATGCAGAAGGCTCTGGACAGACAAAAGAGTTATTATGATTTGAAGCACCGACCCCTAGACTTTGAAGTAGGGGAACATGTATTTGTTAAGCTCTCTCCTATTACAGGTATTGGAAGAGCACTCGGTGTAAGAAAGTTAAGTCCGCGTTATATCGGTCCTTATCAGATTCTGAAAAGGGTGGGGCCGGTAGCTTATCAGTTGGCATTACCTCCAAATTTGGCAAATCTTCACGATGTATTTCATGTTAGCCAATTGAAGAAATATGTAGCCGATCCCTCACATGTTGTATTACCGGATGAAGTGGAAGTACGACCTAATTTGAAGATCCCGGTGGTACCAATCAAGATTCTGGATAGAGAAGAGAAGCAGCTTCGCAGCAAGGTGATACCCATGGTAAAAGTGCAATGGCAAGGAAGGACTCCCGAAGAAGCAACTTGGGAGCGAGAAGATGAGATTAGACAGAAGTACCCCGAGTTATAGTAATTTTCGGGACGAAAATTTTATTAGTGGGGGAGGATATAACAACCCTAAATATTGTATCATGATTAATGAAGAATTATGATAATTAATAAACGAGACATTTCAGATGAAATAGTTTATGATTAAGTAAATTAGAAGTATGGGTCCAATGGACCAAAGACATAAGCATTAGGGATCCAATGAATTCATGGATCAAAGTATAACCCAACAAAGGAAGTTTTAATTCCATTTAATGTGGACAAGTCCAAGTGATACAAAGAAAGCTCTATATGATAAAGTAAAGTCTAATAAGGTAAATGAAACCCAAGTCAAGTTAAAGCCCAAAGTAAGGCCATGACATAATAAACCTAAAGAAGTACTATATGACTAGGAATTAAATTAGAATTCTTTCCCTACAAGCAAGAAGCCCACGGTTTTACTAGAGAAAACAAGCTCTAAGAAGTCAATTTAAAGTGTCATAAAATCATGGAAAAATAGGCACAAATTAGGTCAGGTTAATAGGTTAAAGGTCCATAATCTTAAGGAATAAATCATGGTCCAAAATTAAAGGAAATCTTTTCCTTCCAAGCATTTAAAATCCGCGGCCTAGGTGTAGTAAATGAATTTGATTTTATTTGATTTTCAAGCCATTAAATGCAAATCGAATTTCCTTAAGTCAAGCCAGTCAAATTCCTTTAAACAAGGAAGTTAGGATTATGATGATTAGTAGTCAATCACTTTCCCTAAATCAAGCAAATTGATGACAATATGTCAATCAATCAAATAATTCTGTTTCTTAAATCAAGGAAGCAACCTTTATAACGATTAGTCACACCTCATCAATCCCTTAAATCAAGGGAGCAGCTTTTAATGACGATTAGTCACACATCATCAATTCCTTAAATCAAGCAATCACTAAATTTCCTTAATCAAGGAAATTGACATCATGTTCTTGTCCCTAAATTAAGCAATCTAACCTATGACAACAAATCACCACCTTACTCTCATTTAATGTGATCGAAACCTACCAGAAATCAAGTAGTGGCAAGGCTTCTAGGTTTCCTATTTGAACAAGCTTTAGTCTCTCCTTTTTCCCTCTATAGTCGCGGCACTACCAAAGGAAAGAACAAAGAGTTTAGTTCATTTTGTGAAGTCCATGAATGCTTCGAAATGGTGAGTGTGTTAGTGAGAAATACCTAATTGTTCCAAGATCAAATACAAGCCTGGATCTTAGTCCTTCTTCCTAATAATTCCACCAAAGAACCCTTCATCTCTAAGCAAGAAAATCCCTCTTCTCCTCTCTTTAAGCTTGCGGCCTTGTATGTTCAAGGAGGAAGGAAGTTCATTCAAGAAGATTCAAAGTAGTCAAAGGTCAAGAAGTGTTTCCTTAAGTCGTTGATCATCATCAAAGGTAAGCCTATGAACCTTCTTGGTTAGGAATGACATGTAAAAGCATGAAAGTGATATCCTAAGTATATGATCCCTAGAAGGCCGAACCATGTATGATAATTATAAGCATGAAGAGATGTTTAAATGATATGAAAGATGATGAAATGATGATGTTAGATTAGCATGTTTAGTAGCCTAGGTTCTAAATCAATTTTGCATGATCATAACCTTAGTTGGCCGAATATATAAGATGATATTTTGAATGATGCTCTAGGATTTAAATATGATAAATTATCAATAATGTTAGAAGCATGTTTTAGAAGTAATCCCTTAGGTATTTTAGGGCAATAAGGCCGAATGGTATGTAGCTAAAAGAGGTTTTATTTGATTAATGTTGAAAGGATCTAACCATGTTAAGTTAATAATATAATTGAAAGCATGTTTTAAAAATTATATTCCTAGATGTTTATCTATGGTGGCCGAACCTATACATGCCTAAAATGAAATCTTTAATAATTCTATTAAGTGTTATGATGACCTAATAATGTCCTAAAACCTACACAAGTGGGTAAGTAAGCAAAACAACTCCTCTAGGTAATTAAACCTGCAAAGCCGAGACCTATACATGGATAAAACACAAATGTTGAATGTTATATAAGTTACTAAAAGATGATATGATGATGTTAGGGAGTCAAGGGAGCAAACAGGCAAGTAAAGAGATCAAAAATTGAAAGTATACAAGTAAAGAACGACAAGCACTGTAAGTGTTTACAGTTGTTGAAGTAATCTCTCTATGTATGCCACCATTATGAAACTATGATAAGTTATGGTCTGACTGCAATATGTTTATAGTGCTTTACATTATGTGATTATGATATTTTTGAAACTTAAAACCATGCTATTAAATGTTGGCCTGTGCACTGATACTCCAGTTGCAACCTGACGAGGACTCTGGGTATCTCCGTAAGTCCGTAAAAGCCGGCAGGAATATGATGATGATGATGATGGCATGATATTTTTATATTATGATGTTAAATGTTCCATTTTGTATTGTTATTATAAACTGTTGCAGGAGTAAGCGTCATAGTTGGAGAATGCTCCAGCTGTGAACCTTACTGAGATTTTCCCCAAAATCTCACCCCCCTTGACCACCCATTTCAGGAAAAGATGAAAGAAAGTAATAAGAAAGTTATGTGGGAAAGAAAGGGTAAGAGACTGGTACGTAAAGAAGAAGAAACTCCACCTACCTGGGAAGAGAAATTAAAGGATCTAACAGATAGAGGCCTATGGACTGAGGCTATGAAATTATTAATAGAAGCTTTTCCACATTATGATTTCGATGAAGCACTAAGTACACAATGGCTAGAGGAACCACAACCACATTATGACTGGGCTTATGATGCGGCATAAATTATGTTTTTATTTATGATTAGTTAATCTTTTTGGGATTACATTAAATAATGTTTAGTGTTATTTATTTTGTATTGACGTTTTAACGCTTTTAATTTTATATGGAATAAGTATGGTTATGTGTTTCCATTCCGCACTCTGATATTTGCATTCGTAAAGTTTAAATTTAGACTTCCGCGCGTTGAATGCATGATGAAGGTGCACCCTATATGTATTTACATTTGGGGTGTTACATCAACCACGTTAACAGGGTTCCTTGAATGGTGAGGAACTGTCTTCCTGCCGAGTTTGTCCCCCGGATGGATCTGGGGAGGGCTCGAAAGTCCGCCTTCGTTCTCTTTGACAGTGTCAAAGTAGCATCCCTTGGATTCCTTTTGATCTCCAAAAACAGTGATTATTTCATTCTTGCTGCTTACCATCTTTATCTTTTGGTGCTTCGTAGAGACCAGCATGTCCCATTGGTGTATGGTTGGTCTTCCCAGAATTATATTATATTTTGATGAAAAATCAGCCACTATGAATCTGACCCGTTCTGATTTGAACGCTTATTTTGTTCCCAGGGTTAACCTGAGATCTACATAGCCTTTAAGAGGTGTATGTTCTCCGTTAAAAGCTATCAGGGTTGTCTTGCAAGGTTTGAGGTCCTCCTCATCAAGATTTATATTTTTGAAAGCATCCCACAATATAATGTCGGCACTGCTTCCTGCATCGACAAAAATCTTCTTAACTCGACAGTTTACCAAGGTTCCAGCGATGACTAATCCATCTGCATGCCCCGGCAAAACACCATGCATGTCTTCCTTTGTGAAGTACAACAGAGGAGGGTCTGGTTTGCCAAGGTCTTACTTGGATTTGGGGCGATCCCGGATAGAAAGGACCTCTTTCAGATACTTTCGTGTAGCACGTACAGTGTCTCCTCCTTCTCCAAGGGCTCCACTAATTACGTTACAGTCAAATTCTGCTTTCGGGAATTCATCATTGTTGGAATCATCTTTATGGTTCCTTTCATCCTTGTTTTTCTTCTCACGGATCGAGCTTTTGCTTCTCTTCCAGTTTCCAGACTTTCTTTTGTTATTTTTGGAACCCTGGGTTTTGATCACGTACTGGCGTAATCTTCCATCTCTTACAAATTTCTCTACAGCATCTCGGAGATCCCACCATTGATCAGTGGTGTGACCTGGTCCATCATGGAAAGCACAGTACTCGGATTTGTCCAAACCTCCTCTATCGAAAAAGGGTCAGGGTCTTTCTACTTTTTTCATCTCCGTCATTTCCACTTCTCTCCAGATTTGAGAGCGTAAGGCATTCAACGTTGTGTATTTCTCGTATCTTCCGACTCGGTCTCGGCCATCCGAGATTATGATTCTAGAGTCTTTCTTTTTATTACCAGTTTGCTCTTTTTCTTTCGGGACATGGCTCCTCCTTTTTGGGCTAATTCGTTTCCCTTCTTCAGATTGCGCATTTGCAATCTCCATTTGCTTGAGTTCGAGGTACTTCTTCGAACGGGTTCTGAATTCCTCCAACGTCCTCACTGGGTCTTTATAAACCGACATGGCTAACCTGGAAGCTCCATCCAAGCCAGCCATAATGAGATGTACGTGGACATTCTCTTGTAAACTCGGCACCTGCAATGCAGCATCCTTGAATCGGTTGAGGTACCTCTGGAGAGTTTCTCCAGGTTGTTGACGTATCTTTCCAAGTGCGAACTCAGATTTGGGATGTTTTTTGCTTGTCACAAAATTTATGAGGAACTTCTCCCCAAATTTCTCAAAAGACCCAATGGAGTTGGCAGGTAAGGTTGAGAACCATGCTTGCGCAGCCCCAGTCAGAGTTATGGCAAATATCCGAGATATGAGGGTCTCATCTATCCCTTGGATGTACATGTCCGTGTCGAAAGCATCGATGTGGACCTGTGGGTCTTGACTTCCATCATATTTCGGCAATCGCGCCAAATCAAAATCTTCTGGGAAGGGAGCATTCAAAATCTCCCCAGTGAAAGGGTTGTTATTATACTGCCCCCTGCTATATTTTCTTATGTAGGCACTAGGTTCCACGCGTCCTCTGATGATCTGTGCATTCTGGTTGGGGTGGATTCCATCCCAGGGTCTCTGCCCATTTGCTTCTATTGAAGCATTTTGAGTCAGGGCCTACGCAGCAGCGTTCTGGTCACCCATTGTCAGGTTCTCCAGGTTCGGATTCACCGTGTTCACCGGATTAGGCCTTTCTTGGTTTTCCACCTCAGTGATCCGATTTTGGTGATCCGAGTTGCAATTTCCTTCCCGGCCATTGGCATCCTGACCTTCGGTTCCTCTCGCCCCTGGTCCAGTCACCCCCATTAAGCGTTGTTCCAAGTCTCGCATTCTCCTGGTATTCTCTTCCTGTATTCTTTGGAAGTCTTGTTGCCGCTGGAGGTTATTACGATTCTCCATCTCTGTCATTCGCTGCAAAATTATAGCAAACGCATTTTGAGCTAGCCGAGAGTCAAGATCGGCAGACTGGACAACGTGGCCAGCCAGCTCCCCAGGATGTTAGTGGGGGTTGTTCAGAATTGGAGCCGCAACTCGGTTGTGGGGTGATGGAGTAGAGGCTGTATCTGATACATCCTCACTGATATGGACGTGATCATAGTCCATATCGTTTTCAGGCTGGTTTTGAGGCTGATTCACCTCTTCCAGAACTAGATCCAGCGGTTGATTCTGGTTTTGGGGTGGCTGCTGGCTACTGCTCCTTGTGTGGACTACCATCCTTAGTCAGATTCGTGGGAATATCAAACTCCAAGTTCAGAAGTTCCCCACAGACGGCGCCAATGTTCTGTCCTTGGGACAGAGATATCCAACCCAATAGGCTGGTACGTTACTCTTGGATCTAGTGCCCTCTACAAGGTATCTATGGAAGAGATACCCTTGAGTCAAGCAGATCACTGTGCACAGAATACTATTAACGGCGTTAGCCAATGGGATATGTGTGTGCGCACAGTGACAACATAACAATAAGAGAGAGAGCGTAACGTACCTTTAGGGTTTATCTTGTATTTATAGAGGTTACCGGTGGGTAGTGTGGATGGACCTTTGGTGCCTCTGATAAGGGCTCAGGCGTGCTTGTTATGCTGTCGTATTAGGATTAGTATCTTTGATGGATATCTATCCGTAATTATATTATATTTACATCTTAGATAGCCCCTTATTGGGCCTGTCACTTAATGGGCCCACGGATCCATGACAAATGGGTACACTAAATGGCTCATAAACTAATATTTTCTCTCTAAGGCTTTCAGTGGGGAAGAACTTAATGTTGGCCGATATTTATAGAAGTTTCTCCAAGCAAATGTGAATTTCAACATAAAAAAGTCACCAGCTTTTTCAACTATTGGACCACACCTATTTTTATCACATTTTTCACTTCCTTGTCATAATTGGCAGTATTCACAGTTCGTGTGAACTCCACATTTGCACCTATCTCCTCCATTAACCTATTTTCAATTGTATGCCTGCTCTGCTTTTATTGGCCAACCAATGATAGGTTCCTTGTGGATGAAGCTCTTTGTTGAGTCTTCAACAAATTAAAGAGTTCCACGCACAATCGCTTATTAGAAACGTGACAATAAAGTGGCACTATTGTTTTTATTTTTTTCGAAAAAGTCAGAATACGTATCCTAGAATTTGCACGTATATCCTGGCCTACTGTATCTCTATGTGCACCAGAAATAATGTTGCCATATGGAAAAAAAAATTAACGGTCACTTTAACTAATAATGTTATCTATAGCTATCCTTTTATATCTATAGCTATCCTTTTATAACATTAAAATTATTTTTTTTTCTCTTTTCATGTCAGCAGATAGGAGAGAATAACCTTTAATATTATAACTATGCACTACCGGGAGTACATAGTTATAAAATAATAACTATAAATAAACTTATCTAAAGTCGTTGTGTGTGTGTATATATATATATATATATATATATATATATATATATATATATATTTGAGTAAATATCATTTTCGATTCTCAGCAGATTTTACGATGCCTACTTTAGTCCCTAGCAAATAAAAAGACTATTCGTAATCCCTAAAAAATTCAAAGTGGACTCATTTAGTTCTTTTGAGGTACTAATATGTGTGTGAGAACATTCTGAAGATGAATCTCCAAATAGTGTGGCCCAAAATTAAAATTATTAGTTGGAGTCTCATCCACCAATATTAAGCACACTGTGAACTAACGGTACAGAACAAAAGCATACTATTCACGTGAACAAAGAGGTAAATATATAAAAAAAACACCAATGTTACATGTATCACAAGCGTCCTCGTCCGTTTGCAAATTTGATAAGAAAATGACTCCTTAGGAATTGGAGGGAAAAAAAAAAAGGTGAGAAGTGGTCTATTAGAATTTGAAATGTACAATATAGTAGGAAAAAGTAAAAACAAATGAATAATTGTATCATATAGTAGCATATTTAGGAATATTTTTTGCGATATTTCTAAATGTCGCTAAACTAAGGTGGTTACGTGACCCTTTTCTATCGTAGTGTGTTTAAGAAAAATAAACTTCCGAAGATATACATCTTTTGAGAATTGGGGAATGAAGAAACAATGTCATTGAAATGAGAAATGGATGTGGTCCTACAATTGCTATCCTATCACAGATCGCTCAAGAGAAAAAAGGCATAAGTCCAATGAAATCATGTTCTGCAGTGTCGGCAGAGTAAGTGGATGAATGATCTTTAGCAGATACGCCAAAATTATTAGTTAGACAGCCATCGGAGGAGAAAAATGGCGCATTATTATATATTTTAATTTTCATAACAAAATACATCAAGAATTGTTATTGATTTTATTGACAGCAAGCAAGTCGACAAACATATATCCCTATGTAGTAACGGCTATTTTCATGCTTGTTAAACCATGGGTTGCTATAAAAAATCTTTGAAATAAATTAATTAGTTTATAATTTAAGGATATTATTTTAAAACCTAAAACAATATTTACGTACCAAAAAGAAATAAAATATATGTAATAATAAAGTATTTAGGAAAAACCTATTTTAATGGAAAACAAAAAGAATCAAGATATATTAAATGAAAATTGAAAGGATAAAGTGTAGTTAAACGAATGGTCATTATAAGACCGAACAAAACAGGAGAAAAAGGAAAAGGACGTAACAACCTTATTTTCCACGCTTTAAACTAATGTTCCCTGTTGGGGACCAAGAATGAAAGCAAAATCATATAATTGCAGGAGTGGACGTGACAAAAGAAGAAACACAAACGTGCTACATTTTTTTAAAAATTTATCAGTGTGCCACGGAAGGTAATAAGTTTTCCAAAATCTTATTTGTTAGTTGAAAAGTAAAAATAAGAATAAGAATTAAATAACATCATTTACAAGATAAAATATGTCAAACGGGGCATAGGAAGAGTTTTTTTGGAAAACATTTTGACCAAATCCCCTTCCGATATTTGTTAGTGCATAGATATCAAAAAGTTACATGGATTAAAAAAATCACTTAATTCGAAACCTGAGCCAAAAAGTATGGCCTTCCAATATTTGATGGTAAAATTTTCAAAATTTTATGTCATGTACCACAAAACGTCAAGTATAACACCTCACATAATTAAAAATGTATTATTATGATTGAATTGTAGTTAGAGGGGTTAATTGGTGAAAATCCTGAATTTCGGATGAAAATGCACTCGAAGGGAAAAATGATAATTTGACAATTTCTGAACCCTAAAATCATGAAATGATATAATTAGACATTATTTGGTGAAAATAATGTTGGATTTGGACTTAGAACGAAATTTGAAAGTGGATAGGTAGTTTTTTGGAAAATTGATGAATAGTGATTTTTAGCGGATGAAATATCGCAGTATAATTTTCTAGAGAGACTCAAAAATCATATAAATATTATGGGAATGGGTATAAGTTGAAATAAATGTTTAGAACCAAGAAAAATAATTATTTGATGAATTTTGATGTTTTTGGAAAAATACAATTAGTTTGTGAATACAGGTAAAAATGAAATTATACAAAAATTGCCCAGATCTTTTTAACACTGTATTGTGGCATTATTAAACTATAAATATGCATCTTGAATTTATGAAAATTATTTATGAAAATTCTCAAGTGTTGAAATTAATTTAGATTTCAAGAAGATTAATTAAATAAAATGAATTAAGATATTTTAGAAACTTTATTAAAAAATCAAATAAGGTGGTTAATTCCTATTGGTCTTGAAAATAGCCTTAAAAGCTTGTTTTCTTCCTTTCTTTTAGTGTGATGGTCGAAACCTCCATGGGTGGAGAAGCTTGATTTGCAATTTTTTATTTTTACACTGAATCAAGAAAGTTACAACATAACCCTTTTCCAACACCAACAACCCGGGTTGGAAAAATCATCCTAATCTGAAGTGGAATAAGAATCAAAGCCAGAATCAGCAGAATATTCCCTTCCAGCAGAGACAATAGTTTGTACCTTCATAGCAGAGGCAGAACTTCCAACAAGTTGCACCTCCACAGCAAGTGCAGCAGCCACCAATCCAGCAGTAAGCAAGTAACAGTACTTCCTTGAAGGATTTAGAGAAACAGATGGTGGCAAGCAATCTGAAATTCCAACAAAGAACTGAGTCAACAATTTAGAATCAGCAAACACAGATTGGGCAGCTAGCTACGTCAGTGAGTCAGAACCAGCCCAAAGCAGCAATTCCCTTCCTTCGCAAACAATTCTGAATCCAAAGGGGAATGTTAGTGCAATTTCTTTGCGGTCTGGTAAGCAACTGGAAGATTCTAGCAAGGCTGTTGATGAAAGGTTACAAAAAGGAATTTTGGCCCTGTGAACAAGGAGGCATTACAGCAAAATGAGGATAAGCCTGAACCTCATATACCTTTACCTTTCCCTCAGAGAGTTGTTCAGTCTAAGAAGTTGGTGGAAAAAATACAAGAGAAAGAGATACTTGACACATTCAGAAAGGTGAAAGTCAACATACCTCTCTTGGATGCAATTCAACAGATTCCTAGACATGCAAAGTTTCTGAAGGAAAGATGAACCAACAAGAGGAGACTGAAGGGAGATGAGCGGGTTAACTAGAGCCAGAATGTATCAGCACTCATCCAGCCCATTCCTAAGAAGTACCAAGATCCAGGGACGTTCACTATCCCTTGTATTATTGGTAATTCTAGATTTGATGATTGCATGTTAGACTTAGGTGCTTCTATTAATGTTATGCCTGAGTCTGTATATAAGTCTTTGGGTCTTGGTCCCTTGCGTGCTACTCGTATTGTTGTTCAGTTAGCCAATAGGAGTAGTATTCACTCTTCTGGTGTGATTGAAGATGTGTTATTTAGGGTGAATAATCTGATTTTCCCGGCTGATTTCTATATCTTAGGGATAAAGGGTGAAACTCCTAGTAGTACAATCATACTTGGGAGACCTTTTATGAAAATTGCTAGGACCAAAATAAATGTTCATTCTAGCACTCTTTCCATGGAGTTTGGTGATAGCATTGTTAATTTTAACATTTTTTATGCCATGAAATATCCTAGGGCAGATCATGCTATTTTCAACATTGATGTTGTTGATGAGATTATTGATGATGTTTCTGTTGATTTAATTGCTAATTATCCAGATTTTTCATCTTTCCATAATACCATTGTATCTGATGTACTGATAGTGAATGGTGTACTGTTTGCACCGTTTTTTATAGTTTTTCCAGTTTCAGTGATGCATTGATTGAAAATTCTGATTATAATATTGTTGATGAGTCTGAGTTGCTTTTGAACTCTACATCCTATTGATGCTACTTCTATTCTTAATTCTGCTGTTGAGAATTTCTTTCCAGGTAAAGCTGATGTTCATACCATGGAACTTGAACATCCAACCAGACTTCTTCTCTCCACTGAGCAACCCCCAAAGTTAGAACTGAAAACTTTACCGAATCATTTGAAGTATGCCTTCCTAGAGGAGAATGAGCAATTTCCAGTCATTATGGCCAAAAATCTTCTTGAGCAAGACGACAAATTGCTGACTGTAACACCCCGTGTATACCCGGTTTGTTATCTAATTAAGCAACACTTAATAAAAAAGCAGAATTTTTTCTTTTCAATTATGACATCATTAACAATTACCAAGTTGATTACTTAATCCTTCTTCAAATCATTGACTGTATGTAATTACAATAAAGCTAAATACACTGAATAACCTCAATATATAAATAATTGTGAGTATCTAAGTCACGGAACTACAACACGTAGTCCGGACCATAATGCTGATACATTAATACAACTCGAATAAAAAAAGCGACATAGTCAACCAATGTGGCATGGACAACTCTCATGCTCACCAAATAAGGCAATAAAGCCCAACAAGAGTCTCAACAACAACAACATGATAATAAATATAAAGCAGGTCAGCATCCAAGCATAATCCAAGCATATCATCATAACGCATAAAAATCAACTTAGCTCTGGCCTCCTGCCGCCCGAGGTCTCAACCCCCGAGTTACCTGAACCTGAAATATGTGCCCCAAACGTGGAGTTAGATCTCAAAACAGAAATCTCAGTAAGGCAAGGGGTCCTCAAGGATTTCTCCACCCCAAGCTCACTTACATGTGCAATATAAGTTCAAAAGCAGTAATATAATATAAGTTCCAAAATCAGTGCAATGCAGCAGAATAATCATGTCATGTGTGTCAACTATTCTACTGGCCAGAGAAATGCAGGATTTATATACGTCTATTACCTGGAAACAGTGCAAGTCACTAGTTACACCCACCCATAGAATCACCCTATGGTATGTCTCCTACATACACAGGCTTACCGTCTAGGTGGAACAACACATGCATATTATAAGCACTTGCACATAACAGCTCAACAGCATTTCAAAATCAATACATGAAAACACATCATGCATATAAACCATCGCCCCATGGGGTATGTGGAACCAACAATGGCTAAACTGAGGACTCGAAAGCTTACCTCGCAAGCTAACAATCCAATCCAAGGTCCACACTAGCTCAAGGTCCACAAACAAGACAATCACAATCTGTTTAGACCAACAATCATATCAACAATCATAGTCTACAAGTATAAGACATAAAGACAATATTTTCCTTTTACGTTTCATGTCTTTAGGCTTCTCTCAAAGCCATAAGCCATTAATAACTTAGATTCTGACTTCGTTAATTATTATAGAGGTTCAACTTAACCAATTATGGGTCCATAAACCCATAATACAATTCTGTCAGACCAAAACCGTCACTGTCTCGAAATTCCCAAAATATCCAGATATTTGTCGGGGCCATATCCGGATATCACAGCCCATATCCGCATATCAATATCCGGATATCATATCCGAATATCATTTCTGGATATTTCGTGACAGAATGCAGTTTCTTCATTTCGTGAAGATATCACTCAAAGGTTCCGTTTTTAATCCATTTCAACATCCAAGCATCCATTTTAATATACATTTAGATTCATGATCATGTTAGTTACTCATTCAACTTGTTAACATGCCAAGACTCAACCTTTAAACAAGGAAAACTCATGATCAAGGTAATGAACATACCCAAGGCTTCAAAATAGAAGCTAGAGGTTCTCTTGGAGCTCTCTAAGCAGCTCCCAAGGTTCTGACTTCAATGTGCACGAAAATGGCACACCAATAAGGGTCTTTTTTCTTCAAAGGTCACACCTTGAAGCTCAAAACACCAAGGAAGAAGGTTCCCACTCCACACAACTCAGAGACAGCACCCTAAGCCTCCCCAAACAGTGCCCACAACCAGCAAAAACTGACCTTCAACCTCACAATGCACTCTACTAAGTGTTTACAATGATTTAGAGGGAAGAATCAAGGGAAAAGAGTGAGTTTTGTTGAGTTTTCTTCAAGGAAATAGGGTGGCAAGCATGAGTGTCAAACTCAGAAATGGAGGCACATAGATGAGTGGTATTTCTGACCTAGGGAGTTGTGTTATTCTATTTATAGGCAGATTAATCTTAATCACATTGTATTAGCACTAATAGTTACGCGTAACATTTTAATCCCAAACTTAGGATTCTGAACCTAGCCATTTTTCTAAGATTTGTCATATTTTTATATTATTTTTCGCAGCACTTTGCCGGTACGTGCTTTTACGAAACCGATATCAATTCTGACACCAATTCTCGTTATTTAGACCCGAAACTTGTTCTGCTAGTCCTATATATTATTCTAGTGACATATACATAATTTTCATAATTTTCCGGGATACATCATCGATACGCATTTATATCGTGAGGCAGAACCGGTATCTGCATTTTTCGTCCGAAAAGCGACTTTCAACATTATTAATCACTTACCATAATTATTTAAGCCTTCTCATAATTATTAGGGTCAATTATGGAATTATCTTAATAATCTCATAATTAATTAATTAAATTCCTATTTAGCGGTGCGGGTTCTTACGTTCACCTCACCTTTTTAAGGATTTTGTCCTCAAAATCAGAAACATACTTGTCCCGAAACTCGGGGTATTGCCGGAGAAGCTCGTCCTCTCGCTCCCAGGTACACTCCTCAGGAGTTCTTCCTGTCCACTGCACTTTGACCATCAGAATGATCTTGCCCCGAAGCTTCTTCTCGCCACGATCGAGAATCTTGAGTGGTCCGACGTGAGTCTTTAAGTTCTCCCGAACTTCCACATCATCTGGTTGCACCACGTGCGAAGGATCCGCAATATATTTCCGAAGCTGAGACACGTGAAACACGTCGTGGATGTTGGCCAAGTATCTGGTATGGCCCAATGAATCTCGGGCTAAGCTTACTCACTCCGAGAGCTCGACCAACACCGGTGACAGGAGAAAGTCTCACAAACACGTGTTCACCCTCACTGAACTCCAGTGGATGATGCTTAACATCATAATAGCTCTTCTGTCGATTCTGTGCCTGCTTCAGATTTTCTCTGATCAACTGAATCTGCTAGGTAGTATCTTGGACAAAGTCCAAGCCAAACAACTCTTTATCTCCAACCTCAGACCAACAGGTAGGAGTCCGACACCTCCTACCATACAGCGCCTCGTAGGGTGCCATGCCCAGGCTAGCATGGAAACTGTTGTTGTACGAAAACTCAACCAATGGCAGGTACGTATCCCATGCTCAACCCTGCTCCAAAGTGCAAGCGCTCAACATGTCCTCCAATGTCTGGATGGTCCGCTCAGATTGTCCATCAGTCTGAGGGTGATAGGTTGTACTCAATCTCAACTGAGTACCAAAAGCTTTCTACAACGCCTCCCA
This sequence comes from Gastrolobium bilobum, assembly GCF_033153095.1. Lineage (NCBI taxonomy): Eukaryota > Viridiplantae > Streptophyta > Magnoliopsida > Fabales > Fabaceae > Gastrolobium > Gastrolobium bilobum. Next base: position 100,892 of record NW_026900137.1, read on the forward strand.
GAACCGAGATGCGAACTTCGGGTCCCTATCACTGATGATACTCTCGGGCACCCCGTGAACCCTCATAATCTTGCGAACATACAGTCTGGCCAACTGCTCAGTAGTGAAGCTCACCTTCACCGGAAGAAAGTGGCCAGACTTCGTCAATCTGTGCACATTAACCCAGATAGAGTCGCAACCAGCCTCAGTCTTCGGTATTCCCACTAGAAAGTCCATGGAAATGCTCTCCCATTTCCATTCTGCAATCTCAAGAGGTTGGAGTTTACCAGACGGCTTCTGGTGCTCAATCTTCACCTTCTGACAAATCAAACACTTGGACACAAAAATAGCTATGTCCTTCTCCATGCCCGACCACCAGTAATTTCTCTTCAAGTCCTGGTACATCTTTGTAGCACCAAGGTGGATAGTAAATTGGCCCTTATGAGCCTCTGTCGTCACCTCCTCAGTCAAAGGACCTCGAGAAACCACAATTCTATTCTGGAAAGTCAACAAACCATCCTCGTTCCAAGACACACCGTCCTGGTTCTTCACAGAGTCAAGGCACTCTCTTTGCACCTGCGCCTCTTTTATCTTTTCCATGAGCTCATTTTCAACTTGCATAGTTTCCATTTCGAGAAATGCACCCCTAAACAACGAGGTCACCGTCAGATCTCGAAACTGCTCAATAATATCATAGTCACCCATCGTTAAACTGGATAGACTCACGGATTTCTGACTCAAAGCATCAGCTACCACATTGGCCTTGCCAGGATGGTACTTCAACTCAAAGTCGCAGTCCTTCAGATACTCCATCAATCTCCTTTGTCTCATATTCAGCTCCTTCTGATCGAACAGATAGTTCAAACTCTTGTGGTCACTAAACACGGCAAACTTCATGCCAAAAAGATAATGCCTCCAAATCTTGAAAGCAAACACAATAGCAGCCAACTCCAAGTCATGCGTCAGGTAGTTCTCCTCATTAGGCTTCAACTTCCTCGAAGAATAGGAAATTAATTTGCCCAACTGCATCAACACACAGCCCAGCCCCTTTCCGGAGGCATCAGTGCAAAGCTCAACCTCCTCAGCAGGATCAGGAAGGACCAACACAGGTGCAGTCGTCAGTCTCTCCTTTAACTCCTGAAAGCATTCCTCACACTCGTGAGTCCACATAAACGGAGTCTCCTTCCAGGTAAGGCGAGTCAATGGTAGAACCAAGATGAAGAATCCCTTGATGAACCTCCTGTAGTAACCAGTCAAGCCCAAGAAACTCCTAACTTCTGTAATCGTCTTGGGCCTCTCCCAATCCAGCACAGCCTCAATCTTGTTGGGATCCACTGCAACTTCCTCAGTAAAAATCACATGCCCAAGTAACTTTACTGACTTAAGCCAGAACTCACACTTCGAAGGTTTAGCATAAAGCCTTTTCTCCTTCAGCACTTACGACACAACCCTCAAGTGTTCTGTATGCTCCTCCTCAGTCTTGGAGTAAATCAAGATGTCGTCAATGAAGACGATCACAAACTGATCCAGGTACGGCTGTAAAATCCAGTTCATGTAGTCCATGAACACTGCGGGTGCATTGGTGAGTCCAAACGGGATCACCAAATGCTTATAATGACCGTATCTCAAACGAAACGCGGTCTTGGGGACATTGTAAGAACCCGCACCGTTAATTAAGGAAATTAAATAATTAATTATGTGAAATTAGGAAATAATTCCATAATTGACCCTAATAATTATGAGAAGGCTTAAATAATTATAGTAAGTGTGAAATAATGCTGAAAGTCGCTTTTCTGACGAAAAGTGCAGATATCGGTTCTGCTACTTAGTATAAATGCGTACCGGTGAAGTATCCCAGAAAATTATGAAAAGTGTGTATATGTCACTAAAATAATATATAGGACTTGTAAAATAAGTTTCAAGTTAAAATAATGAGAACTGATGCCAGAACTGATACTGGCTATGGAAAAGCGCGTACCGGAAAGGTGCTGCGAAAAATAAAATAAAAATATGTTAAATCTTAGAAAAATGAGCAGGTACAGATTCCAAAGTTTGGGATTAAAATACTAAGCGTAGCTATTAGCGCTAATGCAGTTCAATTAAGACTTAAGTGGCCTATATATAGGCCATGGCACATGATCCTAAGTCATTGTTTAGTGCCTTCTACGTGGGAGACCTTCAGCTAAGCAGCCTCCACCACTTCTTTGTCTTCTCTTCTCCATTTGGTGACCAAGGAGCCACCTTTCTCCATGAAACCTTCTCCAAAACACCTTTGTTGAGTAAAAGTTGGTCTTGTGAGGGAGAGTGACAGCCTTTTCTGGTTGTTCAACCACTGTGTGTAGGGGTTGTGGGGCTGACTTCATTGTCTAAGTTGTTTGAGAGCTTGTGTCTTGTAGGTGATGGTCCAAGAAGCTATTTTTGGTGAAGAGGAACCTTGGTGGTGTGCCATTTTCGTACATTTGCAAGTCAGAACCTTTGGGGCTGAAGGGAGAGCTCCAAGAGCACCTCTCTTTTCTGTTTTGAACCTTGGGTAAGTTAATCAACCTTGATCTTGAGTTTTAATGGGTAAAAGTGGAGTCTTGCCATGTTTAATAAGATAAACAAGTAACCAACGTGATAACTGACCTAGAGGGGTTTAAAGATGCATGCTTTAACGTTTAGAAGTGTTAAAAATGGAACCTTTGGAGTGATATCTCGCGAAAATGCAGAACTGCATTCTGTCGCGAAATATCTGTATATGGGGTCTTGTGATATCGCATATGGATATCCGAATATGCATATCCGGATATGTGATATCCGAATATGTCCCTGACAAATATCCGGATATTCTGGGTTTGCATGGACAGTAACGGTACTGTTCGTCCAGAACTGATTTATGGGTTTGTGGACCCTATATTGATGAAGTTGGACTTCTGTAATGACTTGTTAAGTCAGAATCTAAGTGATTAAGGGCTTGTGGCTTTGTAAGAAGCCTAAAGACATGAAACGTAAAGGAAAGGCGTTGTCTTTATGTCATATGCTTGTTGTGTTTGAATATTGATATGATTGCTGGTCCAGAACAGATTGTGATTCTGCTGTGTTTGGACTTTGAGCTTGTGTGGACTCTTGGTTTGGATAGTTAGCTTGCAAGGTAAGCTTTCGTGTCCTCGGTTTAGCCATTGTCAGTTCCACCATACCCCATGGGGAAATGGTTTATATGCATGATGTGTTTTCGTGCTTTGATGATTGGAATGCTTTTGAACTGTTAAGTGTAAGGGCCTTATAATATGCATGTGTTGTTCAATCTAGACAGAAAATCTGAGTATGTGGCGTCATACAAGATGGTGATCCTGAGGGTGGGTGTAAGTGGCGTCTTGCACTGATTGTAGGAAATAGACTTATATCCTGCATTTCTCTGGTCAGTAAAATATCTTGACACACATGACATGGTTATCTGTTGCATTACACTGACTTTGGAACTTATATTATATGACTGCTTTTAGAACTTATATTGCACATGTAAGTGAGCTTGGGGTAGAAGATCCTTGAGGACCCCTTGTCTTACTGAGATTTCTCTTTAGAGATCTCACCCCACGTTTGGGGCACATATTTCAGGTTCACGTAACTCGGGGGTTAAGACCTCGGGCGGCAGGAGGCTAGAGCTGAGTTAGATATTTGATGTTATGTTGACATGTGGGATGCTGATATGTATTTATTGCCTTTATTATGATTTGGTTGTTGAGACTGTTGTTAGGCCTTGTGGCCTTATTTGGTGAGCATGGGGATTGTCCATGCCACATTGACTTGACTTTATGCTTTTAGATTTGAAGTTGTATAATTGTATCAGGATTATGTTCGGTCTACGTGTTGTAGTTCCGTGACTTAGATACTCACACTTATCTATCTATTGAGGTATTTCAGTTAGCTGTCTTTTGCAATTTACATACAAGCGATGTTTTTATGAAAATGATTAAGTAATCAACTTGGCTAAGTATAATGACGTCATAATTGAAAGTCAAAAGTTATTCCGCATTATTTTATTAAGCGTGGCTTAATACGATGACATGTTAACAAACCAGGCATGCACGAGGTGTTACATTTTATGGTATCATAGCACTTTCTAGGGAAAAGCCTATATGTATTGCAATAACTTAGGATGTTTTGTCGTGAGTCGTGTCTGTGTGTTCTCTCTATTGGGTTTTGCTATGATAATGCATGTATGACCACCCTAAGTGGGCCTGATCAACTCATTCTTTGTGTAACTTGTGCAGAGTCATGGTACTACCTCGGAGGAACCAAGACACTAGCGGGGATCAACATTATACTGTCCTGGCTGCATTGGCTGAGATGCAGGTGGCTTGACAAGCCGACCAGGAGGCCATGGGAATGGCAAACCAGGCTATGTTGGACGCCGTCAGAGAGGCGAACTGGAAAGCCACTGAGGATGTATTGGAGGCAAACTGTCTGGCGAACATGACTATGATGAGGGTCATGTTGGAGGAGATGAGGGCAGGTCCTACTGTTGGTCAGTTCCCTCCGCCACCACCTCCACCTCCACCTAGCCTTCAGGACGAGAGCCTGAGTCACGTTGAGGGTGTCACTCCTCATACCGCGGTGATGGAACCCTACTTGGAACTTGCTGAGGATCGAGACATGATTGACCGTCAGCTTAATGCTTTTCGTAAGCATAAGCCACCTACCTTCAATGGATCGTATGATCCTATTGCTGCGGCGAGATGGCTTCAGGCGCTGGACAAGATTTTTCGTGTGATGCAGTGTACTGATCCGCAGAAGCTGATGTTTGCCACGTATATGCTATAGGGCGATGCCCATGAGTGGTGGATGAACACCTCTCACGCCTTTGAGATGCAGGGTCATGTTATGACATGGCCATTCTTTGAGGATTGCTTTCCGGGTCGATACTTCCCTTATGATGCGCAGGAGAGGAAGCAGGGGGTGTTCGACAGGTTGGTGCAGGGCTCGTTGTCTGTTGACGAGTACCTAGTGAAGTTTAATGAGATGGTTAAGTTCGCCCACTTTCGGATGGCTGTGCCTAATCCGACCTTTTTTGCTGCTAAGTTCCGCAGGGGACTTACTAAGGAGATTTCAGAGCGTATTGCTAGAGCAGCATCGAAAGATTTTGGTACACTGGTACAACAGTGTAAGGACATCGAGGATGTCTGCATTATGACTAAGGCCAAAAGGGCCAAGATTGCTGAGACGAAGGGAACTGATAGTTCCACTTCCTGGAAAGACAGGAAGTTTGCTGGAAAGGGAAAAGGAAAGCAGTTGGCTGCTAGGCAAGCGCCTAGTCAGTTCAACAGGACTTCTTCACAGCAAGGAGGTTTTGCTAGACCTCTTTCCGCTCCTAGATGTGCAGGGTGAGGAAAGGAGCATGCAGGATGATGTGCTACCGGCCAGTTGATCTGTTTTCACTATGGCAAGGAGGGCCACTACTCTAGAGATTGTCCGTCGTCGACGGCGAGAGCTGCAGCGATACAGGCAGTTCCACTTCAGATGTTTCCTGCACCACCAGAGACTGACTGAGTTTATACGTTGGATAGTCAGCAGTCGGACCGAGCTCCGAACCTTGTCAGAGGTACTGTTTCCCTTGGTTAATTTGATGTTGATGTCTTGTTTGACTCTGGGGCTACACATTCTTTTATTGCAACCCCGATTGCTGTGGGGCTTGAGTTGCCCATTGATGTGCTTTCTCCACCGTTGCAGGTGATTACCGCCACTGGAGAAAAGTGTGATACCTCCACGGTACATCGAGATGTCGTGTTTCAGTGGGATGGTCGCAATTACTCGGTAGATCTGATTGGATTGCCGATGGCTAATTTGGAAATCACTCTAGGCATGGATTGTTTGTCCAGAGATTGTGTGATGATTAACTATTGTGTCTAGCGAGTGATGGTGTCTCCGTGTGATTCCACAGCCAGTCCCTCACATTTTATTTCAGTGCTGCAGGCTAGAAGAGCCTTGTGAGCAGGAACATTGGTGATGTCTTGTTGGGAGGTTTGGTGAGTAGGACAAAGGAGGATATCACTGGCATTCCTGTGGAGGGGGAATTTGATAAACCCTTGGTTTACCATAGTTTTAGGCTTAATTATACTAAAAATATATCATGAATTGCATGGAAATCAGGGTTTTATATCATAAAGTCAAAATAATTGAATATCTGGCTAACATGTTGACATATTTCTTATTTCGAAGGATTTTTGACGCGCATTATGACTTTTCAGAGCCAAAGGAATGCAACCAGATGAGTTCAAACCTCAAAGAAGCAAGATTTCAAGTGTGTACCAGCTGAAGTAGGACATTTTGGCATCCAAGAAGCACATTTAAACTCTCAAAATGAAGAAAACCACAATATCTCCCTGGACCGTTTTGGCAGCCAAACAGAGCGCCAAAACGCTCCAGAAGCAACAAGATACCATTCGAAGAGGACGTTTTGGCGCCCAACAGCACGCCAAAATACCCAGAGGCAGAAATGAATGCATCAATAGAACGTTTTAGCGCACAAACATCACGCTAAAACGCCCATGCACGGCCAAATCTAAATCCAAAAGAGATTTTATATCTTTATCAAGATGTGCATCAGATTTTTACAAAACTACAAAGTGGAAACAAATCAATCTTGATTGAGAATAGATATAAATCCATGGAAAGATATAATGGAAGATCACAACAAAGATTCAAAGCTCAAATCTGTCAACCAATCTTCAAGATCTTAAATGCAAAGAGGAAACAATTGTAGAATCAATTACAAATCTGATATGGATTCATTGGGAGATTCAATGAAGGATACAACTTCAATGGTTATAAATATGAAGCTTGGGAGCAAAACCATTTCACAAGTCCAGAGAAATACATAGAGACCTGAAGGAGGAATCCTGTTGCAGAGTGCTAGAACACTGAGGAACCAAGTCAACATCACACCAATGGAGGCTTGGGGTTCTCTTTTCTTTATTATTGTTTTTCAATTTAGTATGTTAGGCTAGTCTTTTATGTAGTTAAGGGTAGATGGAACCCAATTGAATCTTTATGTTTATGAATTAAATTGTCTCTGAATCCTGTTCTTTTTATAATTGAATAAATTATCTGTCTTTATTGCTTTCTATGAGTTTGCTCCTTATAGAATGATTTTGGGGAATTGTATGACAATAGGGATGTTGGTGCATGAATCCTGATTTGATAATTTATCTTAATCCATGTGATCTAGGGATAGATATAAGGTAATTATGCAATCTTGGAATTCTTGATCATAATGCATGTTTTCTTGGGGAATAATCGGGGAACTAGAGTTCTTTCAAGATCATATAGATTTAGGGTAACAAGGAATTGAGCCCTAATTAACTTAGAAAGAATTGATTGGCAATATATTAAGAAACAGATTCTTGACTGTTTAATTCATAACATATTGAGGATATTGGGGGAAGTCGAAATCTTAACTACGCTTGTTTTAAATTCTTAATCAATCATCATCTTTTCGATTGTCTTTTTAATTCTGAAATTTCTTTAATTGCATCTCATTAATTTTCTTTAATTTTTAAGTTCTTCAATTACAATTCTCTCCAATCCAACTTTTGATTGTCCAACTAAAACGCGATTAGCGAACTAGTGCTTGAAATTCTGATCCTCGTGGGAACGATCTCGTACTTCGTACATTTTATTATTTTACGACCGGTGCACTTGTTGAAGTTGCAACAAGTTTTTGGCGCCGTTGCCAGTGATCGAATTCTTCAACATTAGAAGTAACTAATTACCTTTTAGATTGGACTTTTTTTTCTGCACTTTAAACATTCTTCAAAAATATTTTCTTCATAAAAAATTCTGCATCAATTTTCTGAATTCTTTGTTTATTTTTATTTTCCTGTTTTCATTTTTTTATTTATTTTTTATTTATTTTTTTTTTATTGCACTTTCTATTTTTTCTGCACATCTTTTCAATCTTAGCTTATGTGAGGTACTCTTAACCCACGAATCTTGCAGTTTGATCCTGAGATAGAAAAGACAGAAAGGAAACTTAGGAAGGACGCAAAAGCAAAGAAAGCGAAAGAAGCAAAAGAAACCTCAAGTTCAACAGAACCTAAGGAGGAACCGATGGCAGAAAACAATCAACTCGCTCCAAGGACCTTGGGAGATTATATTACTCCAACCCGAGTTCCACAGACGGCGAGCATTGTTAGACCGACCATAGAAGCTAACAACTTCGAGCTAAAGCCACCACTGCTGCAACTGATTCAAAAAGACTAGTTCGCTGGAGGAAGCGCAGAGAACCCCTATAGTCATCTTGATGATTTCTTACTTTATTGTGACACATTAAAGGTGAATGGAGTTTCTCGTGACGTTCAAGAGCTTGGCTGCAGTCTTAACCTGAAGGAAGCATAACCAGTTGGGATGACTTAGTAAGGAAATTCCTGACTAGATTTTTCTCAGCTTCAAAGATGGCAAGACTCAAAGCGGAAATCACCTCTTTTGAAAAAAATGGAAGCGAATCTCTGTACGAGGCTTGGGAACGATTCAAAGGATTACTCAGGAAGTGTCCTCAACATGGAATTGAAGCATGGGAGAAAGCAAGAATCTTTTTCCAAGGAATGACACCCAATACAAGAACACAGGTAAATGCTGCTGCAGGGGGCTCCTTGAAAACAAAAACTCCAGAGGAAGCACTAGAATTGTTGGAATCCTTAGCTTCTCAAGAATTTGACAATGCCCCAGTTGCACAAAGGAGAGCAGGAATTATGAAGCTTGATGTCTATGATGCAATCTTAGCCCAAAATGAACAAATGCTGCAAATGCACAAGAAACAACAAGAACAATTAGATGCTCTTACTAAACAATTTAATTATTCTCAAGTTTATTCTGTTAGTAATTCTCAAATTAAATGTGGTATTTGTGCAGAGGCTCATGCGACGGAAGATTGTGACTACATAAGAACAACTGAAAAGCCATCAGCAGAGGCCAATGGAATCTGGTACGATCATAAGAATCAGAATCAACATCCAGGGTTGAGTTACAAATCCAACCATCAGCTCAATCCTCCCCTTCCAGTGCAACCACATACCCCACAACAAAGTAACACTTCTGAGTGGGAGAAAGCTTTTGCACAACTGTGCAAGACCACTTCTGATTATATTCAAGGTGCAAATGCTTTTAGAGAGGACACATTTTCTTTCATGCAAAAGACTAGAGCAGCACACCGGAATCAAGAAGCTTCCATAAGAAATCTGGAAATTCAGATTGGCCAGTTGTCGAAGCAATTTTCTGAGAGAGCTCAGGGTACTTTTCCAAGCAACACAATTGTCAATCCAAGGGAGCATTGCAATTCTATCACCACTAGGAGTGGGACAGTGATTCAGCCTATAGAGGAGCAGCCCGAAGAAAAGAAGAAGGATGGAGAAGCATCAGTTGAAGAAGAGAAGGAAGAAAAGGAAAAGGATACAATTGAAGTTGACAAAAGCAATCCTGAAAAAGCCGAAAAGAAACTATTCAAGTAGGAGAAGAAGAAAGCTCTAGAAAGACAGAACAAGCCATTGGAACTCTCCCCATATGCTCGAATCCTTTATCCTCAGAGATTAAAGAAAGATATTCAGAAGCAGCAGTATTCAAAGTTTCTAGACATATTCAGAAGGTTGCAGATCAACATTCCTTTTGTGGAAGCTTTAGAAAACATGCCCAACTATGCAAGGTTCATGAAGGATCTATTATCAAGGAAGCGTAAGTTGCAGGAATGTGAGACGGTGAATCTGACAGAGGAATGTAATGCTATCATCCAAAAGAAGTTACCTACCAAAGTCAAGGATCCAGGGAGCTTCAGCATTCCATGCACTATAGACAAAGTGGAAGTGGACAATGTTTTATGTGATCTTGGAGCTAGCATCAATGTCATGCCACTCTTCATGATGAAAAAGTTGGGGATTACTGAAGTTAAGCCCACAAAGACGATAGTGCAATTGGCTGACCACTCTTCAAAGCAAGCTTATGGCATCATTGAGGAGATATTGGTAAAGGTAGACAAATTCATCATTCCTGTTGATTTTGTCATCCTTGACATTGAAGAAGATGCCACAGTTCCTATGATTTTTGGAAGACCCTTCTTGGCAACTTCAGGAGCACTGATTGATGTACTTAAAGGTGAGTTAATCTTACGGGTAGACGGAGAGCAAGCAATTTTCAAATTCTTTGACAAAGAAATCCCCTCATCCGTAGCTCAACCGGAAGATCAAGTCTACTTTATTAGTGAAAAGGAAGGTGAAGAAGAACACAATGAGGAGTCCTCTCAAGAAAGTAAGCCAAAAGTTAAGATGGAAAAGCCGAGGAGCAAAGGAAAGCATGTAAAAGTAAAGTTCAAAGTTCCTGAGACTCCTTTACTTCATCCGTATGCAGAAGAGCACTATGGTAGGACACAATTTCTGAATGATGGAGCTTGGACATCACCAAGCTTGTGCTTTGAGCCACCATGATAGTATATCAGGTACATCAGGCTCGTGACGTTAAACAAGCGCTAATAGGTAGACAAACCCACACTTTACTGTTTTATTTTAATTTCACTATTTTTAATTAATTTTAATTTAAATTAAATAAAGAAAAATACAAAAATATAGGAGAAGGTGTTGAGACTAATGGCTATCATTGAGTGAATTTTACAGGTGAAGAAAAGGGAACAAACAACAAGAGAACGACTAGTTGTTTTTTATTTCTCACACAATTTCTTTGTAGATTTAAATCTATTGCTGAGGACAACAACATTTAAATCTGGGAATGGGGAATGCGCGATTCATCAAGCACAAATGAATAAGCTGGAGGAACTTCATGAGCACACACAGAATATCTGGCTAAAACAGGGAACTATCTCAAATCCTTTCTCCTTTGCTTTAGCCTAATTCTTTTTTAATTGATTTTTTATATATATATATATTTAGTTTGTTTTGAAAACCCCAAGCCACTGTTTTGTGAAAATTCTGAAATTTTTATTCTCAGTGTTTTTAATTGAAAAATGGCAGGAATTTTAAATTAGTAATTAATTCAGGAGTAAATACCATTTTTGGTCCCTAACAAAAAACACGGTCCCCACTTTAGTCCCTTAGAAAAATAAATTACTCAGTTAGTCCCTAACAAATTCAAAGTGGACCCATTTAGTTGAAATTGTGGTCCCTCATAAATTCAAAAAAGACCCATATTAGTCCCTCAAAAGGACTAAAATGGGTCCACTTTGAATTTGTTAGGGACTAACTGACTAATTTATTTTTGTAAGGGACTAAAGTGGAGACCGTGTTTTTTGTTAGGGACCAAAATGGGTGTTTACTCTTAATTCAGAGCATGATGGTGCACTTATACATTCTTTTATGAGCATCATTGCAATAAGTGACATGATTCATTGAATATATTGTTGATATTGAAGTTGTGTGAGAAAAAGAACAGGATAATTACTATGCATTCATATCCGTGAGGTTTTGAGCCTATACAGAAATTTTTTATTGAGTGTGCATTCTACTGTTGAGATACTCTAGAACTTGCTTTGTTTCTTGATTGAAATGGTCTGTGATATATTTTGTAGAAATGATAGAGGCATGTTCTTTCTCTAACTAGATGGCCAAATAACTAACCTTTTTTGATATTCCTTAGTTAAGCCCCTTGAGCCTAGACTTTTTATTCATGAAAAACCCTTGAATGTGAAAAGCCACTTCCCCAAATAAATCCTCACCTTAATAGAAGAATAATTTCAGATTTGAAGTAAGGAGTGGATACAAGTTATGGTTACAAGGTTGTGATGTCTAGAAGTACAAGCAGAAAAGGGCAAAGCCCAAGGAAGAAAAGTTGGTTAGAACAAAGAAGAGCAAGCAAAAAGCTCAAAGAAAATAAAGGAGAAGAAGTGAAAAAAGAAAAAGTTCTTGGAAAGAAAACGTCAAAAGAGAAAAAGTTCAAAAGGAAGAAGAAGAAAAATGTACAAATGTACGAAACAAATTACACTTACTCCTTCCTTCAGAATCTGAATTTAATTCTTGAACTTAGTTCCAAAAATCTTTCCTTTCCCTTAACCAGGCCACATTATAACCCTATTGAAGACCTCTTGATCTGGTTAATTTATCATAAGAACTGTGGAGAGCGAGAATATAAGCAAGCCTATGGTAGTATTAATACAGTGGAACAAGAGTGAAACACCAACCCTCTAGACAGTTGAGTGTTAGTGAATTGAAATCCTAGTGAGGTAGTGTATCAGGAATTTTTCCTTGTTCTTGATCTTAAGGAATTTCATTGAATGTTTTAATTGATGAATTATGAATCTTGCTGCTTTGATGTCTTATCCTTTCAAAGTCTAAATGCTCTGTGATCATGTCTTTGATTAAATCCTACCTATGAACTCCATACAATTGAAGGTCTTGATTAATTTTCCAGTAAGTTTATTCTAGTTAATTGCTGAGGACAACAATATTCAAATCTGGAAATGGTCGATAAACCCTTGGTTTACCATGGTTTTAGGCTTAATTATACTCAAAATATATCATGAATTGCATCGAAATTAGGGTTTTAAACCATAAAGTCACAATAATTGAATATCTGGCTAACATGTTGTCATATTTCTTATTTCTAAGGATTTTTGACGCACATTATGACTTTTTAGAGCCAAAGGAATGCAACCAGATGAATTCAAACCTCAAAGAAGCAAGATTTCAAGTGTGTACCAGCTGAAAGAGGACGTTTTGGCGGCCAAGAAGCACATTTAAACGCTCAAAATGAAGAAAACCACAATATCTCGCTAGACCATAGCGTTTTGGCGGCCAAACAGAGTGCCAAAACGCTCCAGAAGGAACAAGATACCTTTCGAAGAGGACGTTTTGGCGCCCAACAGCACGCCAAAATGCCCAGAGGCATAAAGGAATGCATTAAGAGAACATTTTAGTGCACAAACAGCATGCTAAAACGTCCATGCACGGCCAAATCTAAATCCAAAAGAGATTTTATATCTTTATCAAGATGTGCATCAGACTTTTACAAAAATACAAAGTGGAAACAAATCAATCTTGATTGAGAATAGATATAAATCCATGGGAAGATATAATGGAAGATCACAACAATGATTCAAAGCTCAAATCTATCAACCAATCTTCAAGATCTTAAATGCAAAGAGGAAACAATTGTAGAATCAATTACAAATCTGATATGGATTCATTGGGAGATTCAATGAAGGATACAACTTCAATGGTTATAAATAAGGAGCTTGGGAGCAAAACCAATTCACAAGTCCAGAGAAATACATAGAGACCTGAAGGAGGAATCCTGTTGTAGAGTGCTGGAACATTGAGGAACCAAGTCAACATCACACCAATGGAGGATTGGGGTTCTCTTTTCTTTATTATTGTTTTTCAATTCAGTATGTTAGGCTAGTCTTTTATGTAGTTAAGGGTAGATGGAAACCAATTGAATCTTTATGTTTATGAATTAAATTGTCTCTGAATCCTGTTCTTTTTATAATTGAATAAATTATCTGTCTTTATTGATTTCTATGAGTTTGCTCCTTATAGAATGATTTTGGGGAATTGTATGATAATCGAGATGTTGGTGCATGAACCCTGATTTGATAATTTATCATAATACTTGTGATCTAGGGATAGACATAGGGTAATTATGTAATCTTGGAATTCTTGATCTTAATGCATATTTTCTTGGGGAATAATCGGGGAACTAGATTTCTTTCAAGATCACATAGATTTAGGGTAACAAGGAATTGAGCCCTAATTAACTTAGAAAGAATTGATTGACAATATATTAAGAAACAGATTCTTGACTGTTTAATTCGTAACATATTGAGGATATTGGGAGAAGTCGAAACCTTAACTACGCTTGTTTTAAATTCTTAATCAATCATCATCTTTTCAATTGTCTTTTTAATTCTGAAATTTCTTTAATTGCATCTCATTAATTGTCTTTAATTTTTAAGTTCTTCAATTACAATTCTCTCCAATCCAACTTTTGATTGTCCAACTAAAATGCGATTAGGGAACTAGTGCTTGAAATTCTGATCCTCGTGGGAACGATCTCATACTCAGTACATTTTATTACTTTACGATCGGTGCACTTGCCAAAGTCGCAACAAAATTCCTCGCGGCGTTTCTTGAGGAGATTCATGAGTTTTCGCCACAGCGGAAGATAGAATTCTCCATAGATTTGTTGTCTGGTGTGAGGTCTATTTCATTAGCTCCATATCGGATGTCACCACCAGTGTTGGCGGAGTGGACAGAACATTTAGAGGATCTTTCGGTGAAAGACTTCATTCGACCGAGCGTGTCTCCATGGGGAGCACCGGTTATTTTTGTTGTTAAGGTAAGATGCCTTACGCCATTACATGATTGTGATGGTGCCTTGTTTGAGACTATGAAATTCTCTTCAAGGAATTAAGTGTATAACACTTAGACTTTGTGGCAAGGCCACGCGCGTTCATGTATACGCGAGTCTAGGGCATGTACAAGTTGTTTGTGGGTTGAGTGGTCTCCATGACTCTAGGTTCATTTGTTATTATTGATTTGCTTCATAAGTAGTTAGCATGTTAACACCATGGATAGTGTTATTATGAAATAAGTATGATAAATGATGGTAATGTATCAATGTTATTTCACCTTTAATTGACTCTTGATTTTGCAGATACCATGGAGATTGAGGTATACCGTTGCATAGAGTTTTTGATTTATTATGTTATTGAAATTGAAAATTTTGCAGGTGTACGTGAACTAAGGTACGTTACTATGTGAATGAATATGTTAAATAACATGTATTGGTTGAAATGAACATGATTATGATTTCGTGCTGTGAAAGGTATATGAATTTATTTTGAGAAAAATGATTTATAAAAATAGTAAGTCTAGTCGATGTTAGAGTCATGGAATAAGACCAAACTCACTCAAGCCTTGTGTGGATAAGATTTTGTGGGGTCAGGTTACCTCTATGGATAGAGTGACTGACGATCCCAGTGAATCGAATGACGATTTCGATGTGATTGCGAAGTTTCGAGATCTGACGGTGACCTCTTTGTTGGAGGTGCACTTCTCGAAATGGAAACCGTGCAAGTGGATAACGAGCTCATGGAAAATATCAAAGAGGCGCAAGTGCAGAGAGTGCCTAGATTAGGTGAAGAAGGAAGGACATTGTTGTTGCATGTCCAAGTATTTGAATTGCCAGAAGGTGAAGTTAGAACACCAGAAGCCGTCTGGTAAACTTCAACCTCTTGAGATTCCGGAATAGAAATGGGAGAGCATTTCCATGGACTTCGTTGTGGGTTTGCCGAAGACTCAGGCTGGTTGTGACTCTATCTGGGTCATTGTGGACAGATTAACGAAGTCTGCCCACTTTCTTTCGGGGAAGGTGAGCTTCACTACTGAGCAGTTGGCTAGACTTTATGTTCACGAGATCGTGAAGCTTCACGGGGTGCCCGAGAGTATCATCAGTGATAGGGACCCAAAGTTCATTCTCGGTTCTGGGAGGCGCTGCAGGGAGCTTTTGGTACTCAGTTGCGATTGAGTACAGCCTATCACCCTTAGACTGAAGGACAGACTGAGCGGACCATCCAGACATTGGAGGACATGTTGAGGGCTTGCTTTTTGGAGCAAGGTTCAGCATGGGATAGGTACCTTCCATTGGTTGAGTTTTCGTACAACAACGGTTTCCATGCTAGCCTGGGCATGGCACCCTACGAGGCATTGTATGGTAGGAGGTGTTTGGCTTAGACTTTGTCCAAGATACTACCCTGCAGATCCAGTTGATCAGGAAAAAGTTGAAGCAGGCATAGAGTCGCCAGAAGAGTTATTATGATGTTAAGCATCGTCCACTGGAGTTCAGTGAGGGTGAGCACGTGTTTGTGAGACTTTCACCTGTCACCGGTGTTGGTCGGGCACTCAGAGTAAGGAAGCTGAGCCCGTGATTCATTGGGCCATACCAGATCCTTGGTAGAGTAGGACCTGTTTCCTACCGGCTTGCCTTACCTCCGAACTTGGCCAACATCCACGACCTGTTTCACGTGTCTCAGCTTCGAAAGTACGTAGCAGATCCTTCGCACGTGGGAAAACTTGAACACGTAGTCCGGACATTAATCCTGATACGTTAATACAACTCAAATCTAAAATAGGACATAGTCAATCAATGTGGGATGGACAACCCCCATGCTCACCAAATAAGGCAACAAATCCCAACAGAGTCTGAAATCAAATAACAGGAAAATAAGGATAAAGCAGCATCCAATCAAAATAGTATATCATCATGCATCAGTCAACTAAGCTCCGGTCTCTTGCCGCCCGAGGTCTCAACCCCCGAGTTACCTGAACCTGAAATATTTGCCCCAAACGTGGGGTGAGATTTCTAAACAGAAATCTCAGTAAGGCAAGGGGTCCTCAAGGACTCTTCCACCCCAAGCTCACTTACAAGTATAATATAAGTTCAAAACACTAAATACAATGCATGTTCATGTTAAGGCATTTATATCATGACAATATAATCTCTTGCTCGACGAGCTAACTACTACAACTCGTTAATCATGTGATGTATGCAAGTGCAGTTCGACTGGCCAGGGAACAAGATAGGGTTTATACACGTCTGTTACCTACCAACATGAGGGAGGCTGCCTCATGCCTTGCACACTAGGGTGGCTGCCTGATCGTACAAGTACTAACATCACATTCATACATTACATATGCCTTGCACACCAGGGGGGCTGTCTGATCGTACAAGTACTAACATGACATTCATACATTACATCAACAACTATATCAACATGTCTCAGGTGTATATCAATGCATATATCATTTTCATAAAAGCATACATGCATATATACCACCCTCCCATGGAGGTCGGTGGAACAAGCAACAGATCGATCCGAGGACACGAAAGCTTACCTCTTAAGCAATCAGTCCAAACCAAGTCCATACAAGCTCAAGGCTCACAAACAGCACAATCACCATCTGTTTATATGATAAATACTCATTAGCATTCATTGTCTAAGGTTCCATTAAGTGATTGGGACTTTCCAACTGGTTTTAGGTGATTTCATGCAATTTCTGCAGGAGGTATTCGAATACTCATCGATGAGTATTTGAATACTCCAAGTCTCTAGAAAGTATCTGAATACTTTCACTTAAGTATTCATATACCACAAGGTATCCAAATACTTTTCCTCCAGTATCCCCATACCACCAGGTATCCGAATACAAACACAACAGTATTCGAATACTACCCAGTATCCAAATACTTAATCAACGGTATCCATATACTTTTCTTCCCAGAAAAGTATCCCAATACTCCTGCAAGGAGTATTCGACTACCAAGGGATAAGTATTTGAATACTACACAAAAAGTATTCGAATACTTATCAGACAGAATGCAAAATTTCGTGCATTATCTACATAAATCCTATTTTAAATGTCGAAACTCGATTTGGAGTCCAATGTCTCCATAACAGATGTTCATTAACATGTTTAAGACTCAAAAACACAATCCTTAACTCAAATGATCCAAGTTTTACTTTTTAAAGGATTAAACAAGCTTAAATCATGAAAATGACAAAGAGGTGATCATGGTATACCTCAAGTGTCTCAAACTCAGAAAAAGACTCCTCCTCGGAGCTCCCAACATAGTCCCAAGGTGCCGACCTTGCAAAGGCACGAAAATGCACTACAAGATGGGTCTTTTACACCTAAAGGTGGCTTCTTGAAGCCTTAAATGACAAGAACAAGGCTCCACTCAACCAAACTCAGAAATATAGCCCCCAACCCCACCAACTCAGCAGCTGACACTCAACAATGCATAACCTTTCTCCCACCCAAGGCTTGCTCACACCTAGCTATGGTGTTTTGGTGAAGAATCTCTGAAGAAAGGTGGTCACTTTGGTGGCTTTCTATGGAGAAATGGAAGTGGCAAGATGAGGGAACACCAACTAAGAAAATGAAGGCATGTAGGATCAGTTTTGGAGATTGAAAACTGACCTAGAAATGTGTTCCCTTAAGTATATATAGTCTCATTAACTTTAACCACACTGTATTAACATTAATAGTTACGCTTAACATTTTAATCTCAAATTTGGGATTCTGAACCTAGCCATTTTTCTAGGATTTTCCGTATTTTTATTTTATTTTTCGCAGTACTTTTTCAGTACGCGCTTTTACTTAGCCAGTATCAGTTCTGACACTAGTTCTCATTATTTTAACTTGAAACTTGTTATGCTAGTCCTATATATTATTTTAGTGACATATACACACTTTTAATAATTTTCCGGGATACTTCTTCGGTACGCATTTATACCGTGAGGCAGAACCGGTATCTGCATTTTTCGTTAGAAAATCGACTTTCAACGTTATTAACCACTTACCATAATTATTTACGCCTTCACACAATTATTAGGCTCAATTATGGAATTATCTCATTAATCTCATAATTAATTAATTAAATTTTTAAATTAACGGTGCGGGTTCTTACATTCACCCCACCTTTTAAGAATTTTGCCCTCAAAATTAGAAACATACATGTCCCGAAACTCGGGGTACTGTCGGAGAAGCTCGTCTTCTCGCTCCCACGTACACTCTTCAGGAGTTCTTTCCGTCCATTGCACTTTGACCATCGGAATGATCTTGCTCCTCAGCTTCTTCTCGCCACGATTGAGAATCTTGAGTGGTCAGACAGGAGTTTTCAAGTTCTCCAGAACTTCCACATCATCAGGTTGCATCACGTGCGAAGGTTCTGCTATGTATTTCCGAAGCTGACACACGTGAAACACGTCGTGGATGTTGGCCAAGTTCGGAGGCAAGGCAAGCCGGTAGGCAACAAGTCCTACTCTACCAAGGATCTGGTATGGCCCAATGAATCGCGGGCTCAGCTTCCTCACTCCGAGGGCCCGACCAACACCGGTGACTGTGTCGGAAGTTCGTTCTTTCTTTGGCTATGCAGGATTTTACAAGAACTTTATTCAGGATTTCAGCAAGATTTCCCTACCTATGTCCAACCTTTTACAGAAAGACATAGAGTTCTTGTTTGATGATGCATGCAAGGCTGCCTTTGATCATCTTAAGCGTTGCCTAACTGCCGCTCCAGTCATCCAAGCACCATATTGGTCTCTTCTTTTTGAGTTGATATACTACGCTTCTAACTATGTTGTGGGTGCTTTTCCTGCTCAACGTGTCAACAAAGCTCCCCATGAAATTTCCTATGCATCCAAGACTTTGGATTCTGCTCAGTGCAACTACAGCACTACTGGAATGGAACTTTTAGCTATAGTTTTTGCACTTGATAAGTTTAGATCATATCTTTTGGATACTAAAGTTATCATTTTTTCTGACCATGCTGCTTTAAAGTTCCTTTAAAAGAAAGCAGATGCCAAGCCTCGGCTTATCCAGTGGATGTTGCTGCTCTAGGAGTTTGACATTGAGATTAAGGATATAAGTGGTGCAGAAAATCAGGTAGCTGATCACTTGAGCCGCATCACTCATCAGCCCTCTGATTCCTTTTCCATTCATAATGATTTTGGTGATGAGCAGCTTTTACAGCTGCAAGGTAAGTTTCCTTGGTATGCTGATATAGTTTATTACTTGGTTGCTGGTGTTTTACCTTCTGATTCCACTAAGGCTCAATCCCTGAAATTGAAAAATGAGTCAAAATATTATGTTTTGTATGACCCTTATTTGTGGAGATTTTGTAGTGACAAAGTAGTTAGACGATGTATGCCTAATATGGAGTTTCAGTCTGTCCTGGAATTTTGTCTTGCATCTGCTTGTGGTGGTCATTTTGGATCCCAAAGAACTGCTAGGAAGGTGTGAGACTCTGGTTTATTTCGGCCTTCCTTGTTCCATGATGCTTATGTGTTCTGTAAAACATGTGATAATTGTCAGAGGGCAGGGAGTATTTCCCATAGGCATGAGATGCCCCAGCAACCTATACTCTTCTGTGAGATTTTTTATGTTTAGGGTATTAACTTCATGGGTCCTTTTCCTGTTTCTTTTAGTTTTATATACATATTGCTAGTTGTTGATTATGAATCTAAATGGGTTGAGGCGAAAGCCACCCGTACTGATGATTCTGCTGTGGTTGTAGAGTTTGTTCGGTCTCACATTTTATACAGGTTTAGCATTCATAGAGCCATTATTAGTGACCAGGGCTCTCACTTTTACAACCAGAGCATGGCAACTCTACTGCTGAAGTATGGAGTTATTCATAAAGTTGCCACAACCTATCATCCACAGACTAATGGTTAAGCTGAAGTCTCAAACAGAGAGATCAAGCAAGTTCTTCAGAAGACTATTAACTCTAACCGGAAGGACTGAAGCAAGAGACTGGATGATGCTTTATGGGCATATAGGCCTGCATACAAGACTCCAATTGGGATGTCTCCTTATCGGCTTGTCTTTGGTAAGGCATGTCATCTTCCGGTGGAGTTGGAACATCAGGGCTATTGGGCTGTCAAGTAGTGTAACATGGATTTAATGTAGTTAAGGATGAAAATCAAGCTTCAACTGCAAGAGCTTGAGGAGCTTAGATTGGATGCTTATGAGAGTTCACGTCTATACAAAGAAAAGACAAAAGCATTCCATGATAAGAAGATTCTGAGTAAAGAATTTGTTGCGGGTCAGAAAGTTCTCTTGTTTAATTCTCGTCTAAAGTTCATGCCTGGTAAGCTTAGATCCAGATGGGATGGGCCCCTTGTTATTACTAATGTCTTTCCTTATGGTGCAGTTGAAATATGTGATAAGCAGTCAGACAAGTCTTTTACCGTGAATGAGCATCGTCTGAAACCTCTCTACGAGGGACCACAGCAGCCTGTAGATATTGAGATGGAAGCAGAGATCAGACTGATCGATGCTATTTATCCTCCCTAATGAGGACAGGGAGTTCTTTTCCCTATTTTTTTCCAGTTTATTTGAATTTTTAATTTTATTTCTTAGTCAATAAATAGATTATTCTGTTTTTTCTGATACTTGTTAAGTTATACATAGTTTGAATTGAATTTAATACTTGTGATGGATCACTCTGGTTAGGATGAGTTCTTAATTCTTGGATTACTTTACTTGGTAATTGATTTTGTGATGCTGATATGTGATTGGTATATCCTTTGGTGAGAATTCGGGCCTACATGAATGGATTTTATCATCTGTTATTCTTTCTTTCTTGTGTGCTTATGCTTTTGATTGTTATTCTCTAGAACTTGCTCTTGTTGTTTTTGAAATTATATTTTTCATTTGCATGCATAGATATGATTGAGGCCTTCTTTCTTTTTTCCACTTTAGCCAGATAGCCATCACTTGCATTATATTCTATTTGGCTAGCCCTTTTGTGCCGTATATCCTTTTTTTCTTAGCCACATCACTAGCCCAAGCGAAAAACCAATTAATTCCACACCCTGGAAATTTATTGAGTATTTGTTTCACTATAGTTTTATGTTTAAGTGTAGGGATTTGCTCGAGACGTGCAATACTTTAAGTGTGGGGGAGGAGCATTTATTTAATATGTTACTTTTACTATAAAAAAAAATTTGAAAATGAGAAAAAAAACAAAAAATGAATTTTTTTTTTGAAAAAGTGAAAAAGAAAAAGAAAATTTTTAGCTCTTTGTGTTGTGTTTTTCTGCTTTTATTTCAATTATGTTTCATTAGTATAATTTTTATTTAGCTACTGCTCTTTTAAATTTTTGGGTGTTTAACCTCTCTTTTCCATACTCATCCTTACCTTCACCCTAGCCCCATTTTAACCTTTAATAAAGTCCTCTTGATTTATGCATGCATTTGTTTTTAGTAATGGAGAAATAGAACTTGAGCAAGCTTATGGTAGGACAATTTTTTCGAGTATAATTAGAGTGATACACTTATTTACTCATACCCTTGAGAGATTGATTGAGAGCATCTCAGAGACCATTGTGCATTATTAGCTATATCATTTGAAATTACCAGGTTCTGTAAATTTGAGATGAAGGATTTTTTGTTTTGCCTGGTTGATCTGTTGAAGTTTTGTGATCTATATTCAAACTCTGTATTCTTGACAATTTTTAAAAATGATAGGTTAATCTTTTAGTTTTTACTTTTGTTTATTTTGAGTTTTGATTTTCCTCAAGAGTGCAAAAAGATAAGTGTCGGGGAATTTGATAATGAATATTTTATTGCACTTATTTATTACTCTTGATTAGTATTTTAGGAGTATTTGGAAAGAAAATAATGGTCTTTGGGTTAAATTAGATTTCTGGTCGTTTATTGGGTTTAATTTATTTTCATCAATTTCTAACTTTATGTTTCTTTAGTATTTTGACCATATCTCACTCTACATGTGTCCGATTAACTCCATTTTTATTGCGTTTTAAAGATAACTCAAAGGGATACAAATTCTATGAAGACAAGAAAGCCCAATTAGGATAGGAAGATGGTCGAAATTAGAGCCCAAGTCAGAAATAAGTTGTTGGAATTTTATTTATTTAAATTTGTAATTAGAACCCAATTCTGTTGAGGCCGAAAGCCATTGTTTTAGTTCTGATTTTGTTTATTTTATTATTGTGAGCCAAAATTAGTTGAACCCTAACCCGATTGTGATGTGAGTTAAAAGGATTCGTTTAGGAAACTTGTCGTCGGTCTTCATTAGAAAGTTTGTACGATAGACAAATTGTCTCTGCAGATTAATCTACAATTTCTGTTCTTCTTCTTCATCTTTTCTTCAACTTCTTCTTAATTTTTAAGTATGTTTACCTTAACCAAGCTCAGTTAGGTCTTTGATTTTAAAATATAGTTGTTGAAGGATTGCGTGATCCATTCGTAGGTAGTGAGATTTGAGGAAATGAGTGGTGCGCGGCTGAATGATATGACATTTACGCCTGACCATTGGATTTCATATGATTTATAGTGATTGGCTTCCTCTCCCTCAATTTCTTTCACCCAAAAGTTCCCCACATAGATTTATAAAGCGGAAGTGCTATTTGTGATGCTAGTGTACAATTAGGATCCTCTTTAGCGTGATTATTTAAAATTTAAATAATTCCTCACTAGTTATTTATAAAGTGGAAGTGCTATTTATGATGCTAGTGGCTCACACAGCCATACTGGGAACAATTAGGATCCTCTTTAGCTTGATTGTTTAAAATTTAAATAATTCCTCACTAGTTACTCGTCTGACGATAGGTTTTTCTTTTCTTTTCACTTTTTTTAATTTTTTTTAGTTCTTTTACTTCAGTTTTGGTACTATCATGTCATTTTAAGTAAGAGAACGAGATAGATCATGAGAAACAAATAGTGGACAATAATAAATAAAAGGTGCACGTCTCACGTAGAATGAAATGACACAAATTATATAATTTAAAATTTCAAACACTTTTGGCTTATCAAAAACATAGTTTATTATCGTTTTACAAACTCGTCACTCTTCCTTATTCCAAAACATTCAGTACAACATACATTGCGATAACTGTTTATAAGACATTTGAAGAATCGAACCCCTTATTCTTATACTGACACTGGATTCAAAAGGATCTCTGCAATTTCGTTCTTTGTTGATTTTTCAGAGTGTGTGTAGCCATCTCCGTCTTTGTAAAGCACTTCAATTACACGTGACAGGTTGAGAACTATCATCAGAAGAGGCTTTGGCATTTCGGTAGGGTCAAGCAATTCCTCGTTGATATCCTTCCAAGCACTCGTCACTCGTCTATATAATTCATCAATGGCATCTTGTTTTGTGACACGGTGTTGCTTCATGTAGCACTCAAGAGCAGAGGCAACATGCCCTCTCTTCTGCTCAAGCTAAACAAAATGAAGGGAAGAAACTATTAAATATGTATTTTAGAATATGAAGGAAATTAAATCTTGGGATTAATTACCTCGTTGGAAACAATGTCATCCATGAGTCTTGCAATAATTTTTGTTGCATTTACAATTTCAGGGTCATTGGTTAACCATTGGAAGACCTTTTCTGTAGCAATACATCCCATTCCAATGAAAGCTGTTGCTGTGACCATATGGTAACCAGAACTTACTAGTGCAATATCCATGTACTCTTCCATTGTTGGTGTATAATTTTGATTCAACCATTTGGCCTCAGCAAAGTAGGCTTGGGCCAATCTTTTCATCTGGGTTTCGCACCACAAATAAGTTATATACATTTAACGACAGAAGATTGTCTTACACGTCCTTGTTCCTACTCAGACACTTTTTAAATGAAGAGAACATTTGTAAAAAGGCAAATAGAGTGAAGAGTTTTACTTCATTTTTGGCATATATTACACAGAATGCTCTTCCTTCCTTGGCCATCTCTTGTTCAATTTCTTTGTAAATATCCAAGAGTGCTTGGTAGTAAAATTTCATGTATTCTGGCAAAAACTCCATGCAGTTGATATCCCACCTAATAAAATGTCCATTGATTATAAAAAAAAAAAGTCACCAAAAGGTTAACAGATTTCTCTCTAAAATTATAATTCAGTTACTTATGAAATAAAAGGGAACTTTCATATTTTATTTCAACCCCAAACCTCTCTATTGCTTCGGTGAAAATAGATAGCTCTTCAAATGTACCATATACATCATATATATCATCCATTGTTGATGCCATAGATATCACCTTGGTCAATAGCCTTCTACCGAGAGAGTACTGTGGCTCAAAAAACACTCCCAATATCCAAAAGTAAGCTTCCACAATCCTATTGCGTGCAAAAGGAAGTTTTGTTGCAAAATCCAAATTTTTCCACCACCTAATTCATTGAAGATGACCAATTACGATAACCAATGCATGAGTCACTTGCATGTTGAAACAACGGATGCTTTCTATTTATTTATTAAGGTGTTGTGGTTGAAGAACTTACATCGAGATACTGCCAAGTTCCTTCTGGTGTGTCTTTTGGAGCATATTAAAATCTAATTTGGCAAAGAGGAGCAAAGTTTCATCATGTGAAGGGTCTTCCTCATAAGTAGAAATGTAATGCCTTGCCACTAGCCTTGGCAGGTTCTTGCGGAGTGGTCGTTTTAAGGCATGATTGACTTTCGAAGCAAGAGAAGGACTCAATTGTGCGGTCATGAACTGAAGATGTGAGGTAGTGAAAGCAAGCGCTTCATCCAATATGTCTTCTCCATGAATCCTGAGATGTGCAGCTTCGTACAAACTTAACATTCCCTCAACATCAGCAGTAATTGTTTCCTTGAAGTTTCCTTCCTCATTCTTGAACTTCTTAAAAACATCTGGAATTTAATCTCCAACCGTAAGATCCATAGTTGTTTTTGTATTTATAAGATACATAATATTTTTTTTTTTTGGTTTTTGCAATGTTAATCCATTTTCTCATCATTTTCTTTTGAGTTCTGGTGTTTGTTTAATCATGTATTATATATTTTTTCCAAAATCTTTTACAATTAAAATGTAATAAAAGTAGATGAGGTGGGACCTACCGGGTGAAATGTTATATCCTTGTTGCCTCAGTAACCTAAAGACAAGGGCAAGAGAACAGAGGTCTTCATTGAGAGTTACTATATCATTTTCAACATAACTATTGTGAATACGCTGCAACACTTCACCAATCTCATGTTCAAAATGATAGTGTAATCCCAAACGTTGGATTGAATCAATCAAGGTAGCTTCCGTCAAGGGCCTTAAGGCCTTCTCATTACCAGGGATTAGCTTCTGTCTTACTTTTTCTTTTAGTATTATAATTTGCTTCTCCATTATTTCATCCACTTCCTGCACGTTAATTAAACTTTTGTTATGTTATTAATGAGACTAAATTTCCATAAAATAATGGAGAGAATTAATAAAAATTGATCTACAAAGTCAAAGTTCTTCAACAGACACTTGATGTACATATACAAAATATGTGAGACTCAAAATATGATTATGGCCGTTAGTCACGAGTATGATAGAATTATGTACATGCATATTGCATATGTAAAGCTTTGTAAGAATAAAATCATATTACCGTAGGTTCCAAACCATATTGAATAAAATGATCTCCCCAAACATTGGGATGATAATTTGCCGAAGGTCGAGAGAAATCGGAGGAAGCATTAGAGGTTGGAGCAACTAGTGTTGAAGTTGCTGAAACTGACATAAGTTTCTTTCCGAGGTTATGATGGATCACCTTAATTTATTTCCAATTATAATGGGTACACTAGATGGCTCACAAACTAATATTTTCTCTCTAAGGCTTTCAGTGGGGAAGAACTTAATGTTTGCCGTTATTTATAGAATTTTCTCCAAGCAAATGTGAATTTCAACATAAAAAATTCACCCGCTGTTTCAACTATTGGACCACACCTATTTTTATCACAATTTTCACTTCCTCTTCGTAATTGGCAGTATTCACAGTTCGTGTGAACTCCACGTTTGCACCTATTTCCTCCATTAACCTCTTTTCAGTTGTATGCCTGCTCTGCTTCTATTGGCCAACCAATGATAGGTTCCTTGTGGATGAAGCTCTTCAACAAATTAAAGAGTTCCACGCACAATCGCTTATTAGAAACGAGACCATAAAGTGGCCCCATTGTTTTTATTTTTTTCAAAAAAAGCCAGAATACGTATCCTAGGATTTGCATGTATATATCCTCGCCTACTGTATCTCTACGTGCACCAGGTGTAGAAATAATTTTGTCATATATGTATATGGAAACAAAATCTCAACAATTACTTTAGATAAGGTTATTTATAACTATCCTTTTATAATTATAACATTAAAATTATTTTTTTAATTATTTCTATATCAGCAGAGAGACAAGAGAGAGAACATTAAAAAAAAAAAAAATTCTCTTTTCTTAGTCATTCTTGAGAACATGTCTGCTGACCTGGAGAAAGAAAAGAAAAAAACAACTTTAATATTATAACTATACACTACCAACCGTATATAGTTATAAAATAATAGCTATAAATAAACTTATCTAAGTGGCTATATATATTGTGTGTGTGAAAACATTCCGTAGATGAATCTCCAGATAGTGTGGCCCAAAATTAAAATTATTAGTTGGAGTCTCATCCACCAATATTAAGCACACTGTGAACTAACGGTACAGAACAATAGCATACTATTCACGTGAACAAAGAGGTAAATATATAAAAAAACACCAATGTTACATGTAGCACAAGCGTCCTCGTCCGTTTGCAAATTTGATAAGAAAATGACTCCTTAGGAATTGGAGGAAAAAAAAAAAAGGTGAGGAGTGGTCTATTAGAATTTGAAATGTACAATATAGTAGTAAAAAGTAAAAACAAATGAATAATTGTATCATATAAGTAGCAGATTTAGGAATATATTTTGCGATATTTCTAAATGTCACTAAACTAAGCTGGTTACGTGACCTTTTCTTTTTTTGGAGTTACCCAACCCTAATTACGTGACCCTTTTTTATCGTAGTGTGTTTAAGAAAAATAAACTTCCGAAGATATACATCTTTTGAGAATTGGTGAATGAAGAAACAATGTCATTGAAATGAGAAATGGATGTGGTCCTTGTTGAATAAACATTAAATGTGGAGTTATGTGTCAGTTTAATTTTTTAATGGGTTTAATTCAGCAGTCAGTTTAGTTTTTAATGGGTTTAATTCAGCAAACGTTAAATGTCAGTTTTATGTTTTTTAAGTTTCTGAAGTTATGTGAGTTTATTGTGGTGTTAAGTGTCTTTATTGTAGAGTTACAAGATTTGTAATTTAAAAATCTATTGTTTGAATGTAAAAGTTACGACTTCTACCTTAGTAAAACTTCTTTGTTTTTACTCTTCTCCTCTCAAATTGGTATCAGAGCCAATGGAGAGTATGACCGGTAATGTGCCGCTACCGCGACTTACGAAGGCGAACTACGAGAATTGGAGCATCCAAATGAAAGCTCTTCTCGGGTCTCAAGACGGTTGGGAGGTCGTCCAAGAAGGTTTCGAAGAATCGGCAACTACCGCAGGGTATACGGCGACTCAAAACAAGGCGTTGAAAGAGACGCGATCGAAAGATAAGGCAGCTTTGTACATGTTGTTCCGAGCTGGTGACGAGTCGGGCTTTGAGAAGATTGCGAGTGCGACAACTTCAAAAGAAGCGTGGGACATTTTGGAAAAGGTGTACAAAGGAGCAGATCGAGTTAAGCAAGTCCGCCTCCAAACTCTTCGCGGCGAGTTGGAAGGCATGGAGATGAAGGAGTCGGAAGGTGTCTCTGACTACATCACGCGTGTTCAAACCGTGGTGAACCAACTCAACCGAAACGGAGAAGCATTAACCGATGCGCGAGTTATGGAGAAGATTTTGAGGTCATTAACCAACAACTTCGAGAATGTCGTATGTGCCATAGAAGAGTCAAAGGACCTAGCAACGCTCGCGGTCGACAAGCTCGCTGGTTCTCTCGAGGCACACGAACAACGCAAGAAGAAAAAGAAGGAGGAGACACTCGAGCAAGCACTTCAAACCAAGGCAACAATCAAAGATGAAAAGGCACTCTATTCTCAAAACTTTAGAGGTAGAGGGCATGCCCGTGGAGGTTGAGGAAATGGTCGTGGTGGTAGAGGTCGCGGTCAAGAAGGGTATTATGAGGAGAAGGGGTAATCAAACCAACAGAATTGGCGTGGAAGAGGACGCGGTCGTGGGAGAGGCGGTCGATCAAATTATTCCAACATCGAGTGCTACAAGTGTGGCAAATATGGTCACTATGCAAAGGATTGTAACTCTGATAAGTGTTACAATTGTGGCCAGGTGGGGCATTTCGCGAAAGAATGTCGATTCGAGAAAAAGGTGGAAGAGACAACCAACCTAGCCACGGAAGATGAGGCGAAAGAAGGTCTTCTCATGATGACACACAATGAAGGCAACACCGACAATGACACGGTGTGGTACCTCGACACGGGTGCAAGCAACCATATGTGCGGGCACGAGCACCTATTCAGAGAGATGAGAAAGGTGGAAACTGGACATGTGTCGTTTGGAGATGCGTCGAAGGTTGAGGTCAAAGGCCAAGGTACGATTTTTTACTTACAAAAGGATGGCTTAATTGGATCAATCCAAGATGTGTATTACGTACCAGACCTCAAGAGCAACATCTTGAGTATGGGGCAACTCATGGAGAAAGGTTATTCGGTACTTATGCAAGGCCGGATTTTACACTTGAAAGATAAGCAAGAGCGTTCGGTCGCTCAAGTTGAAATGGGGAGAAATCGCATGTACGTAGAAGACAAGGCGTGCGAGAAAAATGTTTGCAGGTAGACGTAGAAGACAACGCGTCGCTGTGGCATCTCCGTTTTGGTCACGTACATCATGGTGGTCTAAACGAGTTAGCAAAGAAAAACATGGTGCACGGGCTACTAGACATGGACTACTAGGGAAAGTTTTGTGAAGAGTGTGTGCTCGGCAAGCATGCGAGAACTTCGTTTCAAAAGAAGGCAGAATATCGGGCTAAGCAATCTCTTGAGTTGATTTATACTGACATATGTGGACCAATCACCCCTGAATCTTTTAGCGGTAAGAGGTATTTTATTTCCTTTATTGATGATTTCTCACGAAAAACTTGGGTTTATTTTTTGAAAGAAAAATCCGTTGGGTTTATTTTTTGAAAGAAAAATCCGAGGCGTTCGAGGTGTTCAAAAAGTTCAAAGTGATGGTGGAAAAGACAACCGGTAGACACATCAAATCCATACGATCTGATAGAGGTGGAGAGTATACTTCAACAGTTTTCATGGAGTATTGTGAGGAGCAAGGCATAAGGCGATTTCTAACCGCACCGTACTCTCCGCAACAAAACGGTGTGGCCGAGAGGAAGAATAGGACCATTCTTGACATGATTCGGTCAATGCTCAAGAGCAAGAAGATGCCGAAGGAATTTTGGGCGGAAGCTGTGCAATGTGCCATCTATGTGCAAAATCGGTGTCCACATGCGAAGTTGGATGATCAAACCCCGCAAGAGGCATGGAGCGGACAAAAATCAACAGTCTGTCATCTCAAAGTATTCGGTAGTGTAGCCTATGCACATGTACCGGATCAGCGAAGAACGAAGCTTGAAGACAAAAGCAAAAGGTATATTTTTATTGGGTATGATGAGAAAACAAAAGAATACAAGTTACTCGACCCGATAAGCAAGAAGGTTGTGGTGAGTCGTGATGTTCGAGTTAATGAAGCAAGCGGTTGGGATTGGAATAACTCAACGAAGGTTATCATTGAAGTTGGAGAATCATCAATTATTACACCAACAACCATACCGATAAATTCTGAAACTACTGATGATGAAGATGAACCGCGACAACCTAGAATAAGAAGTTTGCAAGATTTGTATGATTCGACAAATGAGGTACACCTTGTATGTCTTTTGTCGGATTCTGAGAATATAAGCTTTGAAGAGGCAATGCGAGACAAGAAGTGGCAAACTGCCATGGACGAGGAGATTAAAGCAATTGAACGCAACAACACATGGGAGTTAGCGGAATTGCCGAAAGGAAGTCAGCCCATTGGTGTGAAGTGGGTGTTCAAGAGAAAGATGAATGTTCAAGGTGAGATAGAATGGTACAAGGCACGACTTGTTGCAAAGGGATACAAGCAAAAGGAGAGAATCGACTATGACGAGGTGTTTGCTCCCGTTGCTAGAATGGAGACAATCCGATTGCTTATTTCTCAAGCGGCTCAATTCAAATGGCCAATATTTCAAATGGATGTCAAGTCGGCATTCTTGAATGGTGTGCTCGAAGAAGAAGTCTACATCGAACAACCACCTGGGTACATGAAAATCGGAGAAGAAAAGAAGGTGCTGAAATTGAAGAAGGCGCTTTACGGGTTAAAGCAAGCACTGCGGGCATGGAATACTCGTATTGATACATACTTCAAGGAGAACGGGTTCGAGCAATGTCCCTACGAATATGCCCTTTATGTGAAGAAGAGTGGAGGTAATTTGTTATTTGTTTCTCTTTATGTTGATGACCTTATTTTTATGGGGAACAATGATGAGATGATACAAGAGTTTAAGAGCACAATGACACGGGAATTCGAGATGACAGATCTGGGTTTGATGAAGTTCTTCCTTGGTCTGGATGTAAGACAAGGAGAGACGGGTATTTTTTTTTCATAGGAGGTATATGCAAAGGAAATTTTGAAGAAGTACAAGATGGCAGATTGCAACCCAGTTTCAACACCAATGGAACCGGGTGCAAAACTCTCGAAGTTCGATGGAGGAGAACTAGTCGACGCGAGCAAATATCGAAGTTTGGTGGAAGCCTTCGCTATCTCACATGCACAAGGCCAGACCTTTTGTTAAGTGTTGGCATTGTAAGTCGATTCATGGAAGAGCCAGTTTATTCACATTGGAAGGCGTTGAAGCGAATCCTACGGTATATCCAAGGAACAGTGTCACTCGGGTTATTTTATTCAAATTCAGAAGATTACAAGTTAATTGGGTACTCCGACAACGATTGGTGTGGAGACTTAGATGATCGAAAAAGCACTTCAGGATATGTGTTCTTTATGGGTGACACGACATTTACTTGGCTTTCAAAGAAGCAACCAATCGTGACGCTCTCAACATGTGAAGCTGAATATGTGGCAGTGTCTTGGTGTGTATGTCATGCAATATGGCTCAGAAATTTGTTGGGCAAGTTGGAGCAACAACAACTCAGTGCGACTGTGATACGAGTTGATAATAAATCGGCAATTGAGTTGGCAAAGAACCCAGTCAGTCATGAGAGAAGCAAGCACATCGACGTTCAGTTTCACTTCATCCGAGATCATGTGAAGGAAGGAAGTGTAGAATTAGTACACGTGGCAAGTCGCGACCAGGTCGCGGATATCTTCACGAAACCGCTACCGACGGCACTTCTTGACAACTGCAAGAAATTGATCGGCATGAAGGATGGCAGAAGTATTTAAGTTTACGGGGGAGTTTTGTTGAATAAACATTAAATGTGGAGTTATGTGTCAGTTTAATTTTTTAATGGGTTTAATTCAGCAGTCAGTTTAGTTTTTAATGGGTTTAATTCAGCAAACGTTAAATGTCAGTTTTATGTTTTTTAAGTTTCTGAAGTTATGTGAGTTTATTGTGGTGTTAAGTGTCTTTATTGTAGAGTTACAAGTTTTGTAATTTAAAAATCTATTGTTTGAATGTAAAAGTTACGACTTCTACCTTAGTAAAACTTCTTTGTTTTTACTCTTCTCCTCTCACTCCTACAATTGCTATCCTATGACAGATCGCTCAACAGAAAAAGGCATAAGTCCAATGAAATCATGTTCTGCAGTGTCGGCAGAGTAAGTGGATGAATGATCTTTAGCAGATATGCAAAAATTATTAGTTAGACAGCCATCGGAGGAGAAAAATGGCGCATTATTATATATTTTAATTTTCATAACAAAATACATCAAGAATTGTCATTGATTTTATTGACAGCAAGCAAGTCGACAAACATATATCCCTATGTAGTAACGGCTATTTTCATGCTTGTTAAACCATGGGTTGCTATAAAAAATCTTTGAAATAAATTAATTAGTTTATAATTTAAGGATATTATTTTAAAACCTAAAACAATATTTACGTACCAAAAAGAAATAAAATATATGTAATAATAAAGTATTTAGGAAAAACCTATTTTAATGGAAAACAAAAAGAATCAAGATATATTAAATGAAAATTGGAAGGATAAAGTGTAGTTAAACGAATGGTCATTATAAGACCGAACAAAATTGGAAGGAAAAGGACGTAACAACCTTATTTTCCACGCTTTAAACTAAGGGAAAAATGTGTGTCATTTTAAAGGATGTAAAGTTGTGTCATTTTAAGAAAGAGATAAATAAAGGAAGAGAGAGAGTTGACAAAAAAATAAAGATGTGGGTCCCACCTCTTTGTGAGAGTAAAAGGATATAAGTTGTGTCATTTAAAAGGATAAACACTTTTCCCTTAAACTAATGTTCCCTGGGACTGTTGGGTAGTAAATTTCAAAAGAAACAGTTATCGTTCTCGGAACGGATTGAAATATTTTTCTATTTATTTTTCTGAATTAAAAATTCTGAATTGAAACTCAATTGGTTTTAGAACAAGAAATATTTGTATAGTCTTTATCAAGTATTAAAACTGATATGAAAAAGCAAAGAATTGATTTATCAATATTAAAAGGCTTCTGGGTATATCTCAAAATCATGAATGACAAAAATATTTGCAAACTGCAAATTCGTACAGTGCTACAACAAGTTTATCTCAGTTTCTGAATTGATACAGCAAGTTTAATTGAAACTTTCTAGAATCAACAATAAGGTTCAAGAAGATCTTTTCCCAAAGCTTCTTAAATCTTTATAGAAAATTATATCAGAAATCACTTTTGATTATCCCTAATCCAAAAGGGTTCATTTAACACTTAACAAAAATCAATTTCGCAATTTCTTTTTGTTGAAAAACTCAAGCTCCATTCCCATGGATTTCTTGAGTTGAAAAGTGAAAGCATCAAACGAATGAGATAAAAAAACAGTAACAATGCACATCAAAAATTCATCCAATCATTTTCAACATACCCAGAAAATAAAGAAATTAGAAACCCATATTCAGAAAAAGAAAATCAAAGATGAAAGAAAAACAGAAACATGCATTAAAAGATAAAATCAGAAAAATTGTTCAACATAATAATACTGATCCTAAACTAGAGCAGGATCTTTCTCCACTTGCAAGCACCTCCTTCGATCCTTGCTTCCAGCGTTGTCAGAGCTTGAAAATGATGAGATCTTGAAGATTTCAAGGAGTGAAGAATACACACGGAGTCAAAGAAAAGAAAGAAAGAAAGAATAGTAAAACGTAAAATATGAAAAACTCTAAATCTCTAATCTTCAAAAAAACTAAATCTGAAACTGTGTATCTTTTTTACAACCCACAAAAGGAACTAAAAACTAAAAATTCTACACACTAAGAGCCGTCTATCTCCTTGTCATCCAATGGTTAAAATGTGTTTACTTCCATTAAACTGATCCACGTGCCTTTTCAAAGAAAGATACCTAAAAAATATAAATAATTACAATTATTAGCAAAAATAAATTAACTTGGGCTTGGTTATTTCCTTTTTCAATTGGGCCATATTTCATATTCTTTCAGCTCATTTTCCTGTAATTGTCAACCCAAAAAGATTAAAAAAATATAAATACAATAAGTATATAAATAATTTAGTGCTAACAAAATACCCCAAACTTAAGCAATTGCTTGCCCTCAAGCAATCAAGAAAACATACATTCAAAAATAGATTGCTAGCTTAAAATTCACAGAGTCACACAGCAACACATAGTCAATTTTAATAACTCAGTTAAATTTATCAACCATCTATGCAAAACATCACACTTCTTAAAGCATTGACCAGACTTAATATTAACCAATTCCTACATCAAATTAATCTTTCAGCTCCAGTCAATCAACAATTATATAAGCATTCAATAAAAAATTCATGCACACTCAAACAGTTGCAACCCTAATTTAGACTGATTTAATTGACATTCCACTGAATTCCTTTTCAGGTATATTTAATCAATCACACTCTCTCCTTTTTTATAACAATAAGGAAGTTCACTCATTATCATCATGCATGAATGCTTCCAACCTACACTACCATTTAGAAACTTGAAGTCCAATATGCTACCTCCATCAAAGGGTCTTTCTTTAAGGCTTGTAATGAGGCAGGGCTAGGATCTTTGTTTTTCTAGTCACTTGGCTAATTAAGCTAACCCTTAGTGTCTAACTAATCCTCATTATCTCTTTATGATTTTTGCCTAAACAAGACAAAGGGAAATTACTCACTCTCTCTTCCTTTTTTATAACTTCCTTCTCTTTTTTTACTTTTGCCTCTTTCCCTTTTTTTTACTTCAGCAAGCTCAGAGATCTCTTTTATTCAACTTTTTTTTTCTTTTTTTCATTTTTAAAGAGAGAACTCTTCTTTATAACATCACTTGTTCCCCTTTTTCTTCGAATTTTTTTTTTACTTCCTGATCCTCTTTTCTTTTTCTCTCTGTTCTTTTTTTTTTTACACAACCAATGACTTCCCTTTGCCTTATTTAGCTTACTATATTCTAAGCTAATGAGAATTAGTTAAACACTAAGTTAGCTATATAGGGTGACAGGGAATTTGGCTTATAATTTCAGGTACATGATCAGAAAAGAAAGGTTTCAGGCTCAAATATAGGGACCAAGGGATATAATTGAATGGTGAGGCTTTTGGCTCTAAGCTATACATTCAGAAACAATGCCCCAATCATATAGAAATAGCATATTAGTCATCCAAACAGAGTGCAGTATTCAAAGCACCAATGCACAATGACCACTCACAAAGGAATATAGTGTTTAGGTTCAAATACCTCACATGGGTTGTTAATCCAGTGGTTTATCAGTGAATCAACAAATCAGGGATCACAAAAAATTTTATGGCATGTAATTTGATTTTCAGCTTATATAAATATTGATCAACTAAGTTAGATCCTTAATTGACTAGGAATTAATTTAATTTAAATCTGGCTATACTTAAGCAATGATGATGTTAAACACATAAGGTTATAAATCATATCCAAGTTACTACTCAGCTAATCAAGCATACAAAACAGAGTAAATTTTTATCATTTTTATGCACCAATCAGCAAAGTAATGGTAACAGCAATTACAGCAAATAATCACCCCAAACTTAAAATCAAGCTGGGTCCTCACAGCAGAACATAAATATATATATAAAAACAATAAATTGAAAAAAATAAATAAATAAATTATAATAAATAAATTAAAAACCTGGGTGACAATGAAATGGTCAGCTGAGAAGGAGTCTCAGTCATTAGAGAATGAGTCCTCCTTTTGGTGCCATTGTACACTGGATTAAAAATTAGTGAATAAAAGAAACATAAAGGTAAATTTGTCAACAAATGAGTACCCATAAATGTCAGCAAAGAAAATAATTACAGTGTTATGACAGTGTAATTCTAGGAATTATATCAGTAATTGCCCACAAAATACTAACTGAGAATCAGTATAGTAAGCCCAAAATTATAAACTATAGGCTAGTACAGGGAAGCAATAACATTACTTACAGAAGTGCCAACCATTTTTGAGAGAATTATTCTAAATTAAAGATTATTCTAATTAGCATGTTATTTTAGTTCCAGCCAGTAGTTGAAATCTATTAAGGATTTGTTACATATATATAATAGCCAATAGACCTTCAATAATTGAGCACGCCATAGGTTGGACTTCAGTAAAATAAACTGAACAGAGGACCAGAGACAATTCAACCCATATTATCCACACCCATTAAAAAAAAAAAAAAAAAAAAAAAAACTCCTAGTACAGAATTTCAAATAATATTAAAACCAAGAATTGCCAATAAAAGCTAGACGGAAAATTATAGAAAGTCCATCTGAAGAAAAGTCCATTTTCCTTGTTTTTTTTTTTTTGTAAATTCCATTTTCCTTGCTTTATATGATTGGCAGAACACAAAATTTTTCATGTGCCAATAGTAAATGGTCGTCCTTTGATTCAAAGCCTGAGAGATAACAACAGGAAAATTTAACTTCTTCTAAAATCAATTGTACAGCATGATAAAAAAAATATATATATCTTCACAAATATATGCACATTCCTTAAGATGGACTACAACATAATGGAATAGCCTTAGCCACCCAATAATAACATACAGCCAAGGGATTTGAATGTGCGAAAAAAAAAAAAACAAAGAATAAATAAATAAGTAAATAAAATAAATTAAAATTAACTATCCCCAACTTCTCAAATCAAAACCCTAGCCTAATTTCAAGAACACCAAACGATACATGGGTATGGCGAGGGTAGTGGTGAGAGAAAGATGAGGGTTGCAAAATAAAAAATAAAAATAAATAAGTAAATAAAATATAAAATTCATAAATCAAACCTGATACACGCTCAAACTCTACTAGTGGTGAACCCCAAAATGTGTGGACTGAGGGCAAGACGAAAACGAAGCCTGACGGTGGTTCTTCGACCGCGTTGAGTTGATTGGTTCTCCGGTGAGATTAAGTATGAAATAAGCGAACCAAGCTTGACTAGTTTTCAGACCAGAACAGCGGCGAGGAGGGAGATCAGCTTACTGGTAGAGTTCGAAGCTATAAAACAAGAAAATAGCTTCGGTGCACAGGGATTAGATGGCAAGAGAAGAGAAAGGAAAATATAAACTAGGGTTCTGAGCGAGACGATGATGAAAAAGAGATCAGCTTTGAAAATTGCTTTGCTGAGCGTTGTGTGAGACTACGAGGGGAAATGAATTATTTTTAAAAAGAGAAGCTAAAAGAAAAAAATAATAGTAAAAGAGCAAGCCCTTTATTTGGTCAATAAAAAGTAAATGAGATATGACTAAAGCAGGATAAGTCATATCGCCACTCTATGAGCAGTCCCCTTTTTACTACCTGCTGTTCAATTTCTCAGAGGTGCATTAGTTTTATTTTAT